>NC_091980.1:253914137-254014137 GCF_044704955.1 Pristiophorus japonicus
AATTTAACAAGTACTTTGGTTCGGTATTCACGAAGGAGGACACAAACAACCTTCCGGATATAAAAGGGGTCAGAGGGTTTAGTAAGGAGGAGGAACTGAGGGAAATCCTTATTAGTCGGGAAATTGTGTTGGGGAAATTGATGGGATTGAAGGCCGATAAATCCCGAGGGCCTGATGGACTGCATCCCAGAGTACTTAAGGAGGTGGCCTTGGAAATAGCGGATGCATTGACAGTCATTTTCCAACATTCCATTGACTCTGGATCAGTTCCTATCGAGTGGAGGGTAGCCAATGTAACCCCACTTTTTAAAAAAGGAGGGAGAGAGAAAACAGGGAATTATAGGCCCCAAGTTTCCACACGAGGCAAAACAGGCGCCCCTCCGAGCTGGGCGCCCGTTTTTCGTGCCTAAAACGGCGCCTAAAAAAAACAGCACTATTCTCGAGCGCCTTGCAGCTCCATGTCTGCCTGGCATGGCGTGCAGGGGGCGGAGCCTACCACTCGCTCCGATTTTGTAAGTGGGAGGGGGCGGGTACCATTTAAATGAGTTTTTTTCATGCCGTTTCCGCCCCCCCCCCCCCGCCCTGCAGGAACAGCTGCTGCCGTCGGTCGGGCCCTCACTGCGTTTCCCCCCCCCCCCCGGGAACGGCTGCTGCCGTCGGTCGGTCGGGCCCTCACTGCTTCCCCCCTCCCCCCGGGAACGGCTGCTGCCGTCGATCGGTCGGGCCCTCACTGCGTTTCCCCCCCCCCCCCCCCCCCCCGGTTAGGAACGGCTGCTGCCGTCGGTCGGTCGAGCCCTCACTGCCTCCCCACCCCCCCCGGGAACGGCTGCCTCAACTTGTGAGGCTTCCTGCAGCATTCTCCCTGCCTGAAGCACTTTCACACAGGTAGGAACATGGTTTATTTAATCTTTTCTTTGCTTATAAATTTTTATTCAGGTTGGAATTATTTGTATAAGTATAACTAAGGATTTATTGTAGAATTTAATGACTTCCCTCCCCCCTCCCCCCCCCCACCTCGT
This sequence comes from Pristiophorus japonicus, assembly GCF_044704955.1. Taxonomy (NCBI): domain Eukaryota; kingdom Metazoa; phylum Chordata; class Chondrichthyes; family Pristiophoridae; genus Pristiophorus; species Pristiophorus japonicus. Next base: position 253,915,157 of record NC_091980.1, read on the forward strand.
TCCCGACGCCAAATTTGTAACCTGCGCCTGATTTTTTAATGTGTAGACAAGGTTTTTTCGAGCGTACAAAAATCTTCACTTGCTCCATTCTAAGTTAGTTTGGAGTACGTTTTCACTGTGGAAACTTTCAAATCAGGTGTCAGTGGCCGGACACGCCCCCTTTTGAAAAAAAAAATTCTGTTCAAAAGTGAAACTGTTCTAAATGACTAGAACTGCAGAAAACTTAAATGTGGAGAATTGCGATTTCTAAGATACACCAGTTGCTCCTAAAAATCGGGAGCAAATCATGTGGAAACTTGGGCCCATAGACCGGTTAGCCTGACATCGGTAGTGGGTAAAATGATGGAATTAATTATTAAGGATGTCATAGCAGCGCATTTGGAAAATGGTGACATGATGGGTCCAAGTCAGCATGGATTTGTGAAAGGGAAATCATGCTTGACAAATCTTCTGGAATTTTTTGAGGATGTTTCCAGTAGAGTGACAAGGGAGAACCAGTTGATGTGGTATATTTGGACTTTCAGAAGGCTTTCGACAAGGTCCCACACAAGAGATTAATGTGCAAAGTTAAAGCACATGGGATTGGGGGTAGTGTGCTGACGTGGATTGAGAACTGGTTGTCAGACAGGAAGCAAAGAGTAGGAGTAAATGGGGACTTTTCAGAATGACAGGCAGTGACTAGTGGGGTACCGCAAGGTTCTGTGCTGGGGCCCCAGCTGTTTACACTGTACATTAATGATTTAGACGAGGGGATTAAATGTAATATCTCCAAATTTGCAGATGACACTAAGTTGGGTGGCAGTGTGAGCTGCGAGGAGGATGCTATGAGGCTGCAGAGCGACTTGGATAGGTTAGGTGAGTGGGCAAATGCATGGCAGATGAAGTATAATGTGGATAAATGTGAGGTTATCCACTTTGGTGGTAAAAACAGAGACAGACTATTATCTGAATGGTGACAGATTAGGAAAAGGGGAGGTGCAAAGAGACCTGGGTGTCATGGTACATCAGTCATTGAAGGTTGGCATGCAGGTACAGCAGGCGGTTAAGAAAGCAAATGGCATGTTGGCCTTCATTGCGAGGGGATTTGAGTACAGGGGCAGGGAGGTGTTACTACAGTTGTACAGGGCCTTGGTGAGGCCACACCTGGAGTATTGTGGTCAGTTTTGGTCTCCTAACTTGAGGAAGGACATTATTGCTATTGAGGGAGTGCAGCGAAGGTTCACCAGACTGATTCCCGGGATGGCGGGACTGACCTATCAAGAAAGACTGGATCAACTGGGCTTGTATTCACTGGAGTTCAGAAGAATGAGAGGGGACCTTATAGAAACGTTTAAAATTCTGATGGGTTTAGACAGGTTAGATGCAGGAAGAATGTTCCCAATGTTGGGGAAGTCCAGAACCAGGGGTCACAGTCTAAGGATAAGGGGTAAGCCATTTAGGACCGAGATGAGGAGAAACTTCTTCACCCAGAGAGTGGTGAACCTGTGGAATTCTCTACCACAGAAAGTTGTTGAGGCCAATTCACTAAATATATTCAAAAAGGAGTTAGATGAAGTCCTTACTACTCGGGGGATCAAGGGGTATGGCGAGAAAGCAGGAATGGGGTACTGAAATTGCATGTTCAGCCATGAACTCATTGAATGGCGGTGCAGGCTAGAAGGGCCGAATGGCCTACTCCTGCACCTATTTTCTATGTTTCTATGTTTAGGTGCAGGACCCTAGCTTCCCCCCTCCCTCAATGGACTCTCCATACCTCGACAGAGGGGCCAGAATCCGGGGACATCTTTCTGCTGCCGTTTTGATTCTAGGAAGTAGGCGCAACTCACGTGAGTGCGCCGAAAAAATGGGTGGGCCAAATTTGGGCCCTATGGAACTGGTGAAACCCATTATTACGCCAAAACAGTTGGCTTGCCCTTATCTGCAGCACTTCAATATCATATTTTCAAAATTGGCATTTGAAGCATTTTTACATGTTCTACTTTTAAACATTTTATTTTGATTCATGTTGACATTTAAGGTGGTGACATCTTTTGGCCATCATTTGTGAAATTAATGAAAAGCTGCACCTTTTATCTGTTAGCTATGTTTGAAATTCTGTACCAATGTGCTGTGTATAGGATAAATCTGAAATATAATTTGAATGTGTTGGTCATCTTGGAAATGTAGAAAAACAGTAATGCTGTGATCTGTTTGCTCCACTGTACCATATCTAATTTGATGTACCGGAAATTGGAATTATAATTTGTTAAATTATCTTTTCAGAATTACTGTACTTAATAAGTATAAACACCCAAAAGTTTCAAAATCTAGTATTTTTTGTCCCTTTAGCTGTGGTAGTTACAGAAACTTTAACTCTTTAAAAAGGACTCAATAGGTTATTATTAATCACTGCAGAGGATGAGGCTACAGGAAGAGGATATTTTCAGTGAAGGGAAATGGTGACCAAATGTGGTTTCCTGAAATGCATTCTGTGATTTACACGTTAGCCAGCACAGTTGGAAATGTTGACTGTATACTATTGCTTATACAAATTCAATGGCAGATTCCTGGTTCAGGATCCTGCCATTATGTCAATAACCCAGCAGCTTGAATATTGGATCGTAGCAGTCACGGATTGTTGCTGATTCATAGCTGGTTCTCGGAGGGGGGAGAACAAAGAAGTTGGGGGGGGGAAGAGAGAACAGAGAAGGGAGGCTGCACATTCGAGCTGATGCAGTCTTTTATTAAAGCTAGTTTTATGGTTCTGGTGTTGCCTGCTCCTGATGTGCGGTGCTCGTGCAATGGATCTGCTAGTCTGTCAGCTGCAGCAAATCTGGCAAGTTAACTTTTGTGCTGCCACCAGCTATACAAAACCTATATGGGACTTGGTAGCACAAGTGAGGTATTATGTGCAATATAAAAACAGCTATAGTTTGAAAGGACTAACCGTGACTGTTCCAGTGTCTATGTGGTTGTAATTGAGACTGAAAACAGTTTAGTCCCTGACTGAAAAATTAACGCCTTCATTTAATTAGAACTGCATTGTGATGGATGCATCCGTAGAACATAAAAATGGATCTTGCAGGTTGAGGAGTTTAAAGCTACACTAACTTGAACATTTGGGAGAAGGAAAAGATTAATGATTTTAATAATTGCACTGTGTGGAGCGCATGGGTGCCCATATCGTATCCTGCACCAAGTCCTGCTCACTCATCACCATTGTCCTCACTGACTTTTATATTTACCTTCCAGTCCCCCAATATTTAAAATTTAAAATTCTCTCCCTCATGTTTAAATCCCTTTCTGGTCTTGTCCCGTCCTATATCTGTAACCTCTTGCAGCCCTACAAATCCTCCCCCTGCCCCCACCCGAATATTCTCTGACTATGGCTTCTAATATCTGTATTCCACCATTGGCAGTTATGCCATCAGCCACGCTCTGAATTCACTTCCTAATCTCTCCCATTCCCTGCCTCCCTTTCCTCATTTAATACCATCCTTAAACACTTCTTTGGCCACACTTTTGGCCACCCCTATTCATGCCTTTGCCTCGGCATCATCTTTTCCTTTGTTTGTCGGGAAGTTTTACTACAATAAAGGAGCTATATAAATGCAAGTAGTTGTTGGTAAATATGTATAAAACAATTCAGCAGTACTGCATTATCGAAAATGTCATCTTTCAGATGAGTTGTTCAACCAAGGTCCTGTTTTCTTAGGTGGATGTCAAAAATATCTTGGCACTTTTTGAAGAAAGCAGGGAGTTCTCCTGGTGTCTTGGCCAACAATCCTCCCTCAACCAGTGCCACCAAAAACAGATTATCTGGTCATTCATTCATTCATTCATTCATTCATTCATTCATTCATTTATTTGTTGCTTGTGGGGCCTTGCTTTAAGCAAATTGTCTGCCACATTTGCCTACATGACAGTAGCTGCACTTCAAAATGAATTGACTGGTTGAAAAATGCTTTGGGGCCTCCTGACAATGTGGTACAGTGCAAATACACGGTCATTTGTTTTATGTATGTATGTGAGCATTAGTTTGAGATCAAGACCAATTTCAGTAATGAAGTAGAGGTGATCATATAATGCACCTTGAGGTCTGGGTAGAAAAATACAAGCTATCTTGTGTGTATGTTCAAAAGAAATTCCAAATTGAAATAGACCATTTTATTAAAAAAAACAACTGAGAAGTACATCTATTTGTTTAGTCATGGGCATTAGGCTTTTATATAATTGTATACACTCCTCCATCACCATCCCTGGGTATGTCCTGTCCCACCAGCAGAACAACTCACCAGAGGTGGCAGCACAGTGGCATACAGTAGAGAGGGAGCGGCCCTGGGAGTCCTCAACATTGACTCCAGACCTCGTGAAGTCTCATGGCATCAGGTCATGCATGAGCAAGGAAACCGTCTGCTGATTAACATCTACCGCCCTCCCTCATCTAGTGAATCAGTACTCCTCCATGTTGAACATCACTTGGAAGAAGCACTGAGGGTAGCAAGAATGCAGAACATACTTTGGGTGTAGGAGTTCAATGTCCATCATCAAGAGTGGCTCAGTAGCAACACTACTGACTGAGCAGTCCGAGTCCTCAAGCACATAGCTGCCAGACTGGGCCTGCACCAAGTGGTGAGAGAACCAACACGAGGGAAAAACCTACTTGACCTCGTCCTCACCACTCTACCTATTGCAGATGCATCTGTCGATCACAGTATTGGTAGTAGTGACCACCGCGCAGTCCTTGTGGAGACAAAGTCTTGTCTTCACACTGAGGACACTCTCCATTGTGTTGTGTGACACTACCACCGCGCTAAATGGGATAGATTCAGAACAGAATGCACCACAATCTGTAACCTCATGGCCCAGCATATCCCTCACTCTACCATTACCTTCAAGCCAGGGCACCAATCCTAGTTCAATAAGGAGTGTAGAAGAGCATGCCCGGAGCAGCACCAGGCGTTCCTAAAACTGAAGTGCTAACCTGGTGAACCGACAACACAGGACTACTTACATGCTAAACAGCATGCTATTGACAGAGCTAAGCGATCCCACAACCAACGGATCAGATGAAAGCTCTGCAGTCCTGCCACATCCAGTTGTGAATGGAGTTCAGAAGAATGAGAGGTAATCTTAGTGAGACATATAAGATAATGCGGGGGCTCGACAAGGTAGATGGAGCGAGGATGTTTCCACTCATGGGGGAATCTAGAACTAGGGGGCATAGTTTTAGAATATGGGGTCGCCCATTTAAAACTGAGATGAGGAGGAATTTCTTCTCTAAGGATTGTAAATCTGGAATTCTCTGCCCCAGAGTGCTGTGGTCATTGAATATATTTAAGGCGCAGATAGACAGATTTTTGAGCGATAAAGGAGTAAAGGGTTATGGGGAGCTGGCAGGGAAGTGGAACTGAACCCATGATCAGATCAGCCATGATTTATTGAATGGCGGGGCAGGCTCAAGGGACCAAATGGCCTACTCCTGCTCTTATTTCTTATGTTCTTGGTGGACAATTAAACAACTAATGAGAGGAGGAGGCTCCATGGACATTCTCAATGGTGGCGGAGCTCAGCATGTGAGTGCAAATGCCAAGGCTGAAGCGTTCACAGCCATCTTGAGCCAGAAGCACCAAGTAAATGATCCATCGCCACCTCCTCCTGAGGTTCCCACCATCACAGAAGCCAGTCTTCAACCAATTCGATTCACTCCATGTGAGCACACTGGATAAAGCAAAGGCTATGGGCCCCGACAACATCCCGGCTGTTGTTTTGATGACTTGTGCTCCAGAACTAGCCAAGCTGTGCCAGTAGAGCTACAAAACTAGCATCTACCTGACAATGTGGAAAACTGCCCAGGTATGTCCAATCCACCAAAAGCAGGAGAAATCCAATCCGGCCAATTGCCGCTCCATCTGTCTACTCTCTATCATCGGCAAAAGAACTGAAATCCAGAGGTGAGGTGGAAATGACTGCACTTGACATCAAAGCAGCATTTGACCAAATGTGGCATCAGAGTCCTAGTAAAATTGAAGTCAATAGGAATTGGGGGGGAAAACTCTTCGCTGGCTGGAGCCATACCTAGCAGAAAGACTGGTGGTTGTTGGGGGCCGGTTATCTCAACTGCAGGAATTCCTCTGGCCAGTGTCCTCGGCCCAACCATCTTCAGCTGCTTCATCAATGACCTTCCCTCCATCATAAGGTCAGAAGTATTGATGATTGCACAGTATTCAGTTTCATTTGCAACTTCTCAGATAATGAAGTAGTCCGTGCCCCCATACAGCAAGACCTGGATGACATTCAGGCTTGGGCTCATGAGTGGCAAGTAACATTTGCATCAAAGAAGGGCCAGACAATGACTATCTCCAACGAGCGAGAGTCTAACCACCTCTCCATGACATTCCACAACATTACCATCACCGAATCCCCTTCCACCAACATGCTGAGGGCCACCATTGACCAGAAACATAACTGGACCAGTCATGTAAATACTGTGGCAACAAAAGCTGGTCGGAGGCAGGGTATTCTGCGTCAAGTGTCTGCTCCTGGCTCCCCAAGGCCTTCCCACCATCTACAAAGCACAAGTCAGGAGTGTGATGGAATATTCTCCTAGCTGGAGCAACATTCAAGAAGCTCGACACCATCTAGGCCAAAGAAGCTTGATTGGCACACCTTCAATATTCACTCCCTTCCACCACCAGTGCACCGTGGCTGCAGTGTATACCGTCTATAAGATGCACTGCAGCAACTCACCAAAGGTTCTTCCCAAACCCGCGACCTCTATCACCTAGAATGACAAGGGCAGTAGACGCATGGGAACACCACCACCACACCATCCTGACTTGGAAATATATCGCCGTCCCTTCATTGTGGGTGGGTCAAAATCCTGGAACACCCTCCCTAACAACAGTGGGCGTACCTTCGTCACTCAAATGGCAGTGCTTTAAGAATGTCACTCACCACTACCTTCTCGAGGGCAATTGGGGATGGGTAATAAATGCTGGCCTCCCACATCCCATGAACAAATGGAAAAACAATGCCTGTACCATATCAAATATTCAGCCCGAGAGGGTGGTCACACTGTCAGAAGGTGCAGTCTTTCAGATGAGATGTTAAACACGGGCAGTCTCTGTTCAGAAAAATGTAAAAGATCCCATGGCACAATTTGAAGAGGAGCAAGGGAGTACTCTCGCTGTTCAGGCCAACATTTTTCCATTCACCAGCACCACTAAAACAGATTAATTAGTCATTTATCCCATTCCAATTTGCAAGATCTTGCTGTCCACAAACCGGCTGCTACGTTTGCTTACGTAACCGCAGTGACTACATTGCATAAGTAATTAATTGAACATTTTGGGTAGTCCTGATGACATGAAAGATGTTAAATAAATGCAAGTTCTTACCTGGGACAGGATTCAGGGTAGGTTCTACCTGCCAATTTATGAAACTCCTATTGTACAAACAAGGTGGGTTCACAAACTCCAGGAAATTGAAGCAACATTAAGCCAAGTTTGATATCCTTTCTATAATTAACAAGGCGTGATTATCTATGGGAACTAAGTTAACATCAGTGGATGATGAGTAACTCAATAAATGTCAGCTGTGTGTACATATATTACTTCAGCAAAAGCAAATGACTTAATGTGTACAGTAATTCTCTGAGTTTAAGATAGAATCAGATTATTGCAACAATTCAGGGAGTTAACTGCTTCTACGTACAGAAGTAACACCCCTGGACACACACTTCCTCTGGACACAGAGTTCTTTACTATCAGACTGACTTCCTAAATGTGGCCAGCTGCTATCAACAAAAGAGGGAATTGAATGTCTGAAAGTGCTTGGTTGTTCCTTCCTGCTCCTGTTCACCAAATGAGTTTGAGACTCTATTGGCTTGGTTGACCGCTGATTGAGTCACAGATTGATTAAATGGTTTTTAAGATCCATATGCTTCCTTTGCGGAAATTGCCACGAAGAGTTTGCCCTTGAGCTCCTCTCTGTGTCATGTATTGTTTTACACAATGGCAGTACAGTTGTCTTGTACCTACAATATGTTGTAGTTCACTCCCCCTGAAAGGCCCAGTTTCAAATTCCTGAGCAGCAGTGCAGCTTTCCGGAGCAGTATCCACAATATCCATATTTTTGTGCAGATAATTTGTGCAACTTAGCACGCAGTACTTGAGAGCTGATCTTTATTGCAAAGCATTTAACTAGAAGTGTTGCACACTGTGCAATATCTTGAATCTCCCACATAATTTTCAGTTCTTCCATATATTTTGTATCAGTCTTTACGGTAGAGGACACTAACAATATTCCAACAATATTTCAAGGGGCTAGAGGTGGGGTAGTAACTTATCACAATCACTAAGGAGGTGGTACTTAGCAAGATAATGGGACTAAAGGCAGATAAATCCCCTGGACGTGATAGCTTGCATCCTAAGGTCTTAAGAGAAGTAACGACAGGGATTGTGGATGCATTGGTTGTAATTTACCAAAATTCCCTGGATTCTGGGAAGGTCCCAGCAGATTGGAAAACTGCAAATGTGACGCCCCTATTTAAAAAAGGAGACAGACAAAAAGCAGGAAACTATAGACCAGTTAGCCTAACATCTATGGTTGGGAAAATGTTGGAGTCCATTATTAAAGAAACAGTAGCAGGACATTTGGAAAAGCAAAATTTGGTCAGGCAGAGTCAGCATGGACTTATGAAGGGGAAATCCTGTTTGACAAATTTGCTGGAGTTCTTTGAGGATGTAACGAACAGGGTGGATAAAGGGGAACCAGTGAATGTGGTGTATTTGGACTTCCAGAAGGCATTTGACAAAGTGCCACATAAAAGGTTACTGCACAAGATAAAAGTTCACTGGCTTGGATAGAGGATTGGCTAACTGACAGAAAACAGAGAGTTGGGATAAATGGTTCATTCTCGGGTTGGCAATCAGTAACTAATGGGGTGCAGCAGGGATCAGTGCTGGGACCCAACTATTTACAATCTATATTAACGACTTGGAAGAGACTGAGTGTAACGTAGCCAAGTTTGCTGACAATACAAAGATGGAAGGAAAATCAATGTGTGAGGAGGACATACAGAATCTGCAAAAGGACATAGACTGGCTAAGTGAGTGGGCAAAAATTTGGCAGATGGAATATAATGTTGGAAAGTGTAAGGTCAAGCAATTTGACAGAAAAAAATTGAAGCGCAAGTTATTATTTAAATAGAGAAATATTGCAAATGCTGCAGTACAGCGGCACCTAGGGGTACTTGTGCATGAAACACAAGAGGATAGTTTGCAGGTACAGCAAGTGATCAGGAAGGCCAATGGAATCTTGGCCTTTATTGCAAAGGGGATGGAGTATAAAAGCAAGGAAGTTTTGCTACAGTTATACAGGGTATTGGTGAAGCCACACCTGGAATACTGCATACAGTTTTAGTTTCCATATTTACGAAATGATATACTTGCTTTGGAGGCAGTTCAGAGAAGGTTCACTAAGTTGATTCCGGTGATGACAGGGTTGACTTATGAGAAAAGGTTGAGTAGGTTGGGCCTCTACTCATTGGAATTTAGAAGAATGCGAGGTGATCTTATCGAAACATATAAGATTATGAGGGAGCTTGACCAGGTGGATGCAGAGAGGATGTTTCCACTGATGGAGACTAGAACTAGAGGGCATAATCTTAGAATAAGGAGCCGCCCATTAAAAACAGATGAGAAATTTATTCTCTGAGGGTTGTAAATCTGTGGAATTCGCTGCCTCAGAGAGCTGTGGAAGCTGGGACATTGAATAAATTTAAGACAGAAATAGACAGTTTCTTAAACGAGAAGGGAATAAGGGGTTATGGGGAGTGGGCAGGAAAGTGGAGCTGAGTCCATGAAGGTATTCAATGGCGGAGCAGGCTCGAGGGGCTGTGTGGCCTACTCCTGCTCCTATTTCTTATGTCCTTATATGCTCATACCACGTGTTTTCCTCACCAAGTGCGCACATTCTATAATGCAAATACAAATGAAACTCCAAAGATTCAGGACTGATGCATTTAACTTTCTGGCTAATGATGCTAGTGCAGAAAGATAATTACTCCAAAATGAATTTGTTCCCTAGGGAAACTACTAATGAGCCAAACGTTGCCTAACGTGTATTTATTTCTTGGCCATAAAAAAGGGGTGTGATAGTGGTTCTTTTCATTTCTCTATATCTCTGCCTGTACTGAAATGACAATGGAGGACCAGAGCGATTTAGTGCCCCATGTACAGTAATCATAAAAAGCAAATGGACAGGTATAAAAAATAATCTAAATGCTAATGGGATGTTGGCCTTTATCTCAAGCAAGCTGGAATGCAAAGGAGTAGGGAAGTTATGCTACAGTTGTATAAAGCTCTGGTTGTACCTCATCTGGAGAACTGCATTCAGTTCTGGGCACCGCACCTCAGGAAAGATATGTTGGCCTTGGAGGGGGTATGGCACAGATTCACATATATTTGGACTTTCAGAAGGCTTTCGACAAGGTCCCACACAGGAGATTAATGTGCAAAGTTAAAGCACATGGGATTGGGGGTAGTGTGCTGACGTGGATTGAGAACTGGTTGTCAGACAGGAAGCAAAGAGTAGGAGTAAATGGGTACTTTTCGGAATGGCAGGCAGTGACTAGTGGGGTACCGCAGGGTTCTGTGCTGGGGCCCCAGCTGTTTACATTGTACATTAATGATTTAGACGAAGGGATTAAATGTAGTATCTCCAAATTTGCGGATGACACTAAGTTGGGTGGCAGTGTGAGCTGCGAGGAGGATGCTATGAGGCTACAGAGTGACTTGGATAGGTTAGGTGAGTGGGCAAATGCGTGGCAGATGAAGTATAATGTGGATAAATGTGAGGTTATCCACTTTGGTGGTAAAAACAGAGAGACAGACTATTATCTGAATGGTGACAGATTAGGAAAAGGGAAGGTGCAACGAGACCTGGGTGTCATGGTACATCAGTCATTGAAGGTTGGCATGCAGGTACAGCAGGCGGTTAAGAAAGCAAATGGCATGTTGGCCTTCATAGCGAGGGGATTTGAGTACAGGGGCAGGGAGGTGTTGCTACAGTTGTACAGGGCCTTGGTGAGGCCACACCTGGAGTATTGTGTACAGTTTTGGTCTCCTAACTTGAGGAAGGACATACTTGCTGTTGAGGGAGTGCAGCGAAGATTCACCAGACTGATTCCCGGGATGGTGGGACTGACCTATCAAGAAAGACTGAATCAACTGGGCTTGTATTCACTGGAGTTCAGAAGAGTGAGAGGGGACCTCATAGAAACGTTTAAAATTCTGACGGGTTTGGACAGGTTGGATGCAGGAAGAATGTTCCCAATGTTGGGGAAGTCCAGAACCAGGGGTCACAGTCTAAGGATAAGGGGTAAGCCATTTAGGACCGAGATAAGGAGAAACTTCTTCACCCAGAGAGTGGTGAACCTGTGGAATTCTCTACCACGGGAAGTAGTTGAGGCCAATTCACTAAATATATTCAAAAGGGAGTTAGATGAAGTCCTTACTACTCGGGGGATCAAGGGGTATGGCGTGAAAGCAGGAAGTGGGTACTGAAGTTTCATGTTCAGCCATGAACTCGTTGAATGGCGGTGCAGGCTAGAAGGGCTGAATGGCCTGCTCCTGCACCTATTTTCTATGTTTCTATGTTTCTATGAATGATACCGTGGCTAAATGCGTTAAATTATTACACACCATTTTAGCAGATAACCAATAAGAAGTAACCAAGGAAATAAAGCACTCACAATAATCAAAATGTACTGACACACTGCTTTTTGTGTTAACCATTTTACCAATAAATGCACAAAAAGGTTAAAGTACACATGCTCGGGCCATGTGAATGAGTATTGAGATCATAACGATGTCTCCCATTTTTTTAATTAACTCATCAAAAATGCAATTAGCCACTTCTGGATTGCCAACTAGCCACATATGGCTAGTGGTTAATATACCGGTCAACCCGAGTTAGACTTTGTGGCCTTGCAAGGGCTATAACCTCACTAGCAGTGGAATAAAGCATTATGCATTACCCTGTATAACACGCTTGTCGTTATAAACAGCATATCATCTAGTGTTCTGTAAAAATACTGTTAATTCACGGCAACCCAAACTGCCATTCATTTCTTTTAATGTTAGCTATCAAGAGGCTTGAAAGGAAATTGGCCTTAATTTACAATGGTGATGACAAAGTTAATTCTGTTAAGAAATTAAGTTCTTGCTGTGAGCTAAAGCTTCAGCTATTGGAAAAATGTCTATCCCTTTCTGGATGTCGTGAAATTAGTGCATGTGACCCAATGCAAATAATGTTAGTAGCATGAAAATAATTTTGGTAACTGACAGTTCAGTGGTGTATTTATATAAATGATTTTCCTTGCTTATTTTGTTTTTAAAAATGAACTACCCAAGAATGTCTCCGTCCAATCAGTGGAAGTTCTATAAAAACATTTTGAAAGAGAAGGATCACAAAAGACAGATTTGAGAAGCAAAGAAAGCTAATCTGATACAACAGTTTGGAAAAAAAACAAGTTCGCAATGTACTGATTTCCACGCCGCCCCAAAGAAGCTGCAACCGAGATATAAATTAAAGATTTTTAAGAGTTTGGTTAGTAGTTTTTAGCATTTTGTGTTTCAGGCAAGTACGTAATTCGTTATATTTCTACATGTACTAGAATAACTGCCCCGTACTTATTATTGTGCTTTGTAGCTCAGCTTCAGTGTGTCGGAATCCTCCTGTTTTCTTGTGTTTTAATGAGCGGTACGACATTTAAAAAGAAAGCACCTTTCACAACTTCAGCACATTCCAAACACTTCACAGTCAATTAATTATTTTTGAAATGTAGTCATTGTTGTAACAATCAAATGTGGCAGCCAAATTGGGCACAGCAAGGTACCACAAACAGCGATGAGATAAATGGTTGAAGGAAGAAAACTCTGAACTCCGTTGCTTTTCTTCGAATAGTGCCATGGGAATTTTTACATTTAACCTCTCATCTGAAAAACAGTACTGCAGACCTTTTACACCCATTTGAGAGGGCAGTTTAACTTGTCTGAAAAATGGCATCTCCAACTGCACTCTCAGTACTGAACTGATTATGTGCACAAGTCTCTGGAGGGAGTCTTAAACCCACAAGCTTCTGACTCTGGTGACAATACTGCCACTGAGCCAAGCCTGATGCCTTTACATCAACTGTATAATACAAATGTGCTTCTGAAACATTTAGGGCTACTGCTAGTTTTTTTTTTCCAACAAAAAGTCTCATGTGACTTCTGATCAGCTTGCAATCCTTTTGATAGTCCTCAACTGCTCTTGACATATAAAGTATTGCTGTTACAGCTGAGTGATACTGTCCATCCTTGTCAGGTTTTTAATATTTGTGATTATATATTTCATGGAATACTTGGGAAATACAGTAATTACCAGTATTACTTACTAACCTTTTTGTTGAGGGCTACAATCCAAAGCATTATCTTGCCCGAGATGCATTCTCACAAATGATCCAATGTGCTGCAGCGTGCCTGATCCCCATGTGGTGAATTCCTGATCTTAACTGGGCAGGAATGGGACTTTTTTTCTCACTGGAAGGCTTTCTTTCTTTCTGTCTCTCTTTCTGTCTGTCTGGCGGGTTTTCTTTTTTTCCCCCTTTTTTTTTTTCTCTACCACTCCTTTCTTTTCTCTCTCCTTTCTCCTCTCTCTCTCTCTCTCTCTCTCTCTCTCTCTCTCTCTCTCTCTGGGGTCAAGTTTCAGCCCGAGTTGCTCCTATTTTTTTTGGAGCAACTGGTTTAGAATGGAGTATCTTCGAAATTGCAATTCTCGGCATTTAGTTTGCTCCAATTCTAGTCGGTTAGAACAGTTTCATTTTGGAACAGATTTTTTTTTTCAAAAGGGGGCATGTCCGGCCACTAACGCCTGTTTTGAAAGTTTAGGCAGTGAAAACTTACTCCAAACTAACTTAGAATGGAGTAAGTGTAGATTTTTGTACGTTCAGAAAAACCTTGCCTACACTTTACAAATCAGGCGTAGGGAACGAGGGGGGGGGGGGTGGAAAGGGGAAGTAATTAAATTCTACAAGCATTCAACCGTCTTACTTATACAAATAAAGAGCCATCCTGACTAAAAAAATTATAAACAAAGCAAAGACAAAATATTGAATATTCCTACCTGTGAGAAGCAGCAGCAGCCTTCGAGCTGCGGTGCTTCAGGCAGGCCTTCCATGTTGGAGACAGGGGCGGCGTCAGTGACTCGATGGCAGCCCAACAACAATGGCAGCAAACAGCCTTCGAGCTGCGGTGCTTCAGGCAGGCCTTACTTCCATGTAGGAGACAGGGGTGGCGTCAGTGGCTCAACAGCAGCCAAAGAAACAGCAAGCAGCCTTCGAGCTGCGAGGGAAGCTGAGGCCATTCGGCCACGGAATAGGGGCAGCGGCAGTGGCTGACGGCGGCCGAAGACACAGCAAGCAGCCTTCGAGCTGCGAGGGAAGCTGAGGCCATTCGCCACGGAATCGCGGCGGCGGCAGTGGCTGACGGCAGCCGAAGACACAGCAAGCAAGCAGGCTTCGAACTGCGAGGGGAACTGAGGCCATTCGGCCATGGGATAGGGGCGTCGGCAGTGGCTGACGGCGGACGAACACACAGCAAGCAACCTTCGAGCTGCGAGAGAGACTGAGGCCATTCGGCCAGGGACAGGAAGAGGCATCCAGATAGCCAGGTTGAAACTTAAATTTGCAGAATGGGTGCTGCATTGTCAACACCACGGATTATGCAATGGTTCGCCAGAAATTCACTGCATAGGAGAGAATTGATTAGAGTTCACCGCACTAGGAACGTCATAGCCCATCGGCTGATGGGCAGGAGACCTTACCCACGTCAGCAATATCGAGCCAGGCGCTCGTACCTGGACATGAGCGAGGCTGATTGTGTCAAAAAGCTGCATTTCCGCAGAGAAGTTGTCGCTGAGATCTGTGATATGCTGAGAGCAGATTTGCAGCCCAGAAGCAGAACGCCAACTGCCTTGTCTGTTGAAGTGAAGGTAACAGCTGCACTTGCCTTCTATGCCTCGGAATCGTTTCAGGCTACATGTGTGCGCCATCTCTCAATGTGCAATACATACCTGTGTTTACCAGGTCACGGCTGCACTGTATGCGCGGAGGAATGACCATCAATTTCCCAATGACCGCACAAGCGATCCATGAGAGGGCTGTGGGCTTCTTCAGGATTGCCGGCTTCCCAAAGGTACAGGGCTGCATTGATTGTACCCACATAGCCTGGCGAGCACCCGTGGAGGAATCTGAGCAGGACAGAAATAGAAAAGGTTTCCACTCCATCAATGTGCAGCTCGTGTGTGACGACAAGCAGCGCATCATGTCAGTCGATGCGAGATACCTGGCAGCACTCACGATGCGTTCATCCTACGTGACTGTGTTATATCTGACATGTTTGAGCAGCAGCCAGAAGGGCAGAGCTGGCTACTGGGAGACAAAGGGTACGGCCTGAACACCTGGCTCATGACGCCCCTACGCGTGACACGGACAGAAGCTGACCGTCAATACAACATGGCGCACATTGCGACGCGCAGCATCATTGCGAGGACCATTGGTATATTGAAACAGCGTTTCCGATGCCTGGACCATTCCGGAGGCCACTTGCAATACTCTCCTCAGAATGTCGGTCACTTCACAGTTGTGTGCTGCATGCTCCATAACTTAGCCATCATGAGGCAGCAGGAGCTGGTAGTGGAACCAGAAGACCCACGTAAGGGTCCAGTGCATGATAATATTACGGAAGAGCAGGATGAGGATGATGACGACGATCAGGAAAGCATGCAAGTGCCTGATGCCGGAGCACAAGGTCGGAGGAGGGCGGTCCATCGTGCTCCTTTAACGATTGCTTGAGCCCTGTGCCAGCAGCTCATCTGTGAACGCTTCAATTACTGATGCCTCAGGGCTCTGCAACTACTGTTGTGCATGGACACGTTTATTTTTTGGAGTTGTTCCTATGTTGTGTTGTGTTAATCGAACATGATTCAGTTTTAATGAAAA
The DNA here is from genome assembly GCF_044704955.1 of Pristiophorus japonicus. Taxonomy (NCBI): domain Eukaryota; kingdom Metazoa; phylum Chordata; class Chondrichthyes; family Pristiophoridae; genus Pristiophorus; species Pristiophorus japonicus. The sequence continues at coordinate 253,931,184 of NC_091980.1, forward strand.
AATATTTTATTGAAAAGTTAACGTCACTGTAATAAAATATTTGTTGCATCAAACTTTACTTTTTAATATGACTCTTGAAGATCACTTTAAAAACTTTGAGATCACTTATAAACTTGTAAAGTTACAAAACAATTTCGATGTGAAAAAGCTTACACTCTTAAGATCACTTAAACTTCAAGATCACTTAAACTTCAAGATCACTTTTTAGATGCAAAATTAAATAAGTTACAAAATGTGAGCACATTTACACTATAAGATCACTTATAAGTTGTAAACTTAACAAAACTTGCAAAACAATTTCAATTTGAAAAACGTTACTACAGCTATATCAAGAACAAGAACAAAAGCAGCAAAGAAAGACTGCAACCATCTCTCATCCACATCTCACTGAATGTTCACTTCTTCATGGGGGTCTCATTTGATTGACGGGGCTGTGTGCCCTTATTGCAGCAGCTACCTCCATGACGGGCCTGTACTGTCGATTGCATGCCCTCCCTGACGGCCTGTGTCGTCGATTGCACTCCCTCGGACATTCCCTCCCTAAGTTCCCGTGTCATTACTGCTATTTCTCCCGTCAAGACCGCCACCTCTTCACCCACTGCACTGATGCTACTGATGAATGATTGGGTAAGCTCATTGATCTCCAAAACCAATGCCACAACCTGAGCTGCATCTCAGGAGAGCTTGTCTCCAATAATCTCCTCCTCTGCCTGGGGTCTGCCTCATGACACCACTACACTGGGAGGCGTGGGCACGGACGGTGGGACGCTTTGTTTCCAGACGGTAGTACTAGAGAGAGAGGCGCGGGTTGGGACGGTGGGGCGCTCAGTGTTCCAGACGACTGCACTCGAGTGCGAGCCGTGGGCTGGGATGGTGGGTGAATGGGTGTAAACTGCTCCATTATATCACCAGCACCACTGGGACCCGCAATATCGGAATCAAAACCATGGGAGGTGGAACCAGAACCTATGCGAGTGGGAGGCGCAGGCTCGGATGGTGGTGCACTGACTGTAAACTGCTGCATAATACCAGCAGCACCACTGGGACCCGCAACATGGGGAAAAAAACAGTAAAAGGGAATATTATTTGAATGGGGAGAAATTACAACATGCTGAGATGCAGAGGGACCTGGAGGTCCTTGTGCATGAATCCCAAAAAGTTAGTTTGCAGGTGCAGCAGGTAATCAGGAAGGCGAATGGAATGTTGGCCTTCATTGCGAGAGGGATGGAGTACAAAAGCAGGGAGGTCCTGCTGCAACTGTATAGGGTATTGGTAAGGCAGCACCTGGAGTACTGCGTGCAGTTTTGGTCACCTTACTTAAGGAAGGATATACTGGCTTTGGAGGGGGTACAGAGACGATTCACTGGGCTGATTCCGGAGATGAGGGGGTTACCTTATGATAGATTGAGTAGACTGGGTCTTTACTCATTGGAGTTCAGAAGGATGAGGGGTGATCTTATAGAAACATTTAAAATAATGAAAGGGATAGACAAGATAGAGGCAGAGAGGTTGTTTCCACTGGTCGGGGAGACTAGAACTAGGGGGCACTGCCTCAAAATACGGGGGAGCCAATTTAAAACCGAGTTGAGAAGGAATTTCTTCTCCCAGAGGGTTGTGAATCTGTGGAATTCTCTGCCCAAGGAAGCAGTTGAGGCTAGCTCATTGAATGTATTCAAGTCACAGATTTTTAACCAATAAGGGAATTAAGGGTTACGGGGAGAAGGCGGGTAAATGGAGCCGAGTCCACGGCCAGATCAGCCATGATCTTATTGAATGGCGGAGCAGGCTCAAGGGGCTAGATGGCCTTCTGTTCCTAATTCTTATGTTCTTATGTTCTAACATTGGAATCAAAACCATGGAAGGTGGAGCCAGAAGCTATGCAAGGGGTTGAAACTCTGATGCCCCTTAATTGGGGCTCATAAACATTAATTTGGAAGCTCTTCCCTGTAGACATTTCAGTCATTGCCGCCATCAGTCTGGATCGTCTACATCTGGTTGTACTGGTTCTTGTTCTGTATCTTCAGGATCCTCAGGGTTGGCAGCAGCAGCAGCATCATCATCATCATCATCATCATGAACTGCAAAATACATCAGAACAGTCAAATGTTTAACAACCAGGGAGGGGGCCGGGTGGGTGGCATGAGTACTCTCACACATAGCAGGCCAGGCAGCAGGTTGATTTGATGGGTCACGATGCATTTTCAGGACTTGCCCTCTTCCTCGCGTGCGGGCCCAGCTTGTGCTGTACTGATTGCTTTTCTCCATGTACGACTCATAGCAGCTATCCTCTGTTCCAAGGGTGTCAGTGGATGCAGATTGGCCGTGCCTCCTCCTGTCTGAGTTGCTTCCCTTTTATTGTGGGCCAATTTCTTCTGCAAAGAGTAAAATATAACTTTTTACAGAGTGCGTCTTTCTGCAGGGTGGGACATACAGATAATCACATTACAATTACATTAAAAATGGAAAATATTACTTGCACTAACTACTTGACCAAGGTCGTGCCATTTCTTTTTATACTGGCTTCCAGATCTCATGGTATGCACCACTGCGCAGTAATCTTCTACAACTTGGTTGCAGCGTTTCTTCATTTCTTTTAAGGTGGCACTTTTATGCGACCTCTGTTGCTGGTATCTAGTTCCTGCCATCTCTGCTCAATGACTTTGACTAATATCTCCACTTCCTCATGCAAGAAATTCTTTGTTCTTGGTGGACGTTCCATTGCTGTATTGAATTGACACTCTTATTTTTCAAAACACACAGTCCTTAATTTGCATGCACCAATGTAGCACCTGTTCTGGAAGTTTAGCAGTGAAAAGCAGCACTGGGTGGGGTGGCTTGACCCATCCACCTCCACGGAGGTGTGTGGGGGGCCTGACCCATCCACCTCCATGGCACGAACCTGGTATTGCAGTACTTCCAGGAACGGTGCAGTGGCTCTAGGCCTTTTGGCTAAGAGCATTGGCGCAGAGTGATCCTTGATGTGTGCAAGGTGACCTCTGGCATTTGTGATTTGACAAAGAATTGGAAAGATTGGCAACGAATAAAAAAAAAGAAAAGCAGCACTCACTGATTTCAGCTGGTGATTTATTCAACAGTGCTGCTAAAAGCACTCCTTCAGACACAAAAAGAATCTCAAATTCAAACCCAAGCCTTTCCAGGGGTCCACGAGATAAATCAACACTTTTCTTTAAGTCCCTTTAAAAATGTCCGCATGCCAATGTTTCTGGACTACTGCACGTGCACGCGTGTTCCAACGTGCATGCGCAGGGCTGCCGGCACAACGTTGCCTCATTTAACTTAGCCCCCCCCCCCCCTCCACCTGCAGGATCGGCGCAACTCTGTGGCTCCGCCCCCCGCTGCTGTGTGCGCGCCGAGCTCCCAGGGACCAGCAAGGAGCCAGAGAATTAAGAGGTATTTTTCTGTTGCACTTTTAGGCGTGAAAAACAGGCATCAAACTTGACACCTCTCTATCTCTCTATCTCTCTATCTCTCTCTCACTCCTCTCCCCCTCTCGCTCACTCCTCTCTCTCATTCCTCTCTCTCGCTCTGATGTGGTTTGGGGAAGTGAGTTTTGGTAAGAAAGCCTTTCGGTCATACTCGGTGTATAGTAGCGAAGGGAAAGGAATTGGTAGAGTGAGGGATGCACAAAGTATTGGAGTAGTGAATTTTTGTGGGGATTGGGGTTATGAACAATTGTTTTTTGGTGTGGATTATTTGCCTGATCAAGTGCCACATTTAAATGCTGGTGTGGTTAGGATGGTTACCTTACCAAGTCAGAATTTTAGGGACTAGCTGGGGTTGGATTGGTGGTGGTAGGGGTTCTGCAACATGTGTTGGATGGAGGCTGTGAAGGGAGAAGATGGTTATGAGCAGTGAGAACCGAACATTGGGTTGTCTTTATTGAAAAGCATTCACTTGGAGGGGTATTGGATAGCTCTCTGAAACTGCTTAGTGGGAGGAAGATATGGATTTCCACACGGTTGGGTTAGGAGTAACTGCTGGCCAGTAGCAGACTTCTGCAGCAAACCTCTTATTCTAGCTACTTGATTAAGAGGTTAGAAGTCTCATTTTTAGGGAAGAAGTCTCATTTTTACTTCATTATAAGTATTTACATTTTATCACATTGCTCCACTTTGGGAAAGACTTTACTCTGGCCCACATGAGGAGTAATAGATTTCTGGGCTTCAGTCCAATAGCTTTGTAATGGAGCTGGAAGGTGACGGAACTAATGTTATGACTGGATTGTTTCAGTGCTGTAAAGGGCAATCAACAGGAGCAACTTCAGGCATAACTGGTATTGCAGGGGAATGTTGACACTTTAGGAATATGAGCCACTCGGCAATTGTAATAAATAGATTATCAGTAGATCTTCTGTGGCATTGCTCAAATTGAGTCAACAAATACTTTTATAACACCACTGGAGGTATTTGTCGTGTTTAGGCATAACGTCAGGACCACTGATTTACAGTGACTGAATAAGTTAATTTTATTAATCTTTGTTTATCTGGTGCTTTGGGGGTTAAATTCCACAACTCTGCCCTTTGTCCTGTGATAACTGTGAATGGTATTTTAACTATGTTAAATCTTTTATATCATACCATTTTAAAGCTGAGAATACAAAGAAAGTTGGTATGTGAGATGCACCAATTAGGAGGTAAATACCTGGTGCTGAGCAGTTCTAGGAAGGACGACTGGGGTTTTGCTGCACTTGGGGGGGCCAGCACTGGGAAATGGTGCTGGAGTTTGACAGTACTCCTGGGTTTCCTGGAGTCTCACAATACCACACTGAGGCTACTGGAGTTTGGCAACATGGGGCAGTCCTATGGCCAAGAATTGCTGTGTGGTGGGAACCTAGGGTTTAGCAAAACTGATGGAAAGTGAACCTGGAAGGCAAGGATTGACTCACTGGTGGATTTCTGATTTCTGTCACTATTTGGGAAAGGGGGAGGGGCATGGGCCTGATGGCACTTGAGGGGCGAAGGAATGCAATGTTAGTCAGTGTTGTTCCATTACTTTCTAAGATATTTCTCAAACATTGAATTTGTTGTTCCTTGATATGGGAGTCTTGTTTTTTTTTTAAATTAAATCTGTATTTTGAATTAGCATTTGGTCAGTTTTACAGAGACAGTCTTCGAATGGGTTCGCAGTTCCATCTTTCGGGATGATAGAGTTCTCAATCAAAAGCTCAAGTCTGTGGAAGTTGCTCAAATCACATTACTGTTTCGATTTGTTGACTTTGACAGTTGCATCACCGGCTTTCTTGCCGTCTGTTTGGTACTGGGGTTTCAGAGAAGCCCGCACTGCTTGCGCACAGATCTGAGAGTAACGAACATAACTCAGCCCGGCCTGTCTCAAGAACGCCACCATCTTGGCTCTGCTCCTGTTGCCGCTGAGCGGGGAAGATGGTGCCAGGCAGCGAGTATAGTTTTCGAATGGCCCGTACGGGAATCGAACCAGCAACCTTGGTGTTACTAAGACCATGCTCTAACCAACTGAGCTAACTGGCCACTAAATAACCAGAAATTGCCGAAAGCCGGGATTGAACCAGGGACCTTTAGATCAGTCTAACGCTCTCACAATTGAGCTATTTCGGCCGGACAGCTTGTTTTTTCTCTTTCTCTCACATACTGCTGTTAGTAATTAGAATGTTTACATTTCCTACCTCAACAAACCAGCTGATAATTAGAAGCTTCTGTTTGCTTCAAAATTCAACTAATTTGTTTAAAAAAAATGAACTCAGGTTTGTAATTCTGTACAGTCTGTCATTTTTACATACACAGATGGGTTCTCTCTCAACACAATCAACGTTACCTGAATAAAGCTTTTCAAATTTAACCTCAAACCTCTCTTCAAATAATTTAGAAAAACAACTGAGCGCAAACTGCGAGAAGCTGAAGAAAAATATTCCAGTTGTTTGTTGACTAAATGGCAATTATGTATCCTGGAAAATTGATTACATTGCAAATGCTCAAGCTGCACACTTTCACTTCAGTTAATAAAGCATCGGCTCTGGGCAAATACATCAAGTCCAAGCCCAGGCCTTCAAGTGAAAACTTCAATGCGGCATTGAAGGACACAAGACAATTCATTGGATAAGTTTAACTCTTTTTTTTAAACTCTGAAAATATACTTTGCTCCTCAATGGCTAAAGAGTCGATAACCAAAGGGCTCAGAATTAAGGTGATGGGCAAAAGAACCAGAGGCAACATGAGGGAAGAGCCAGGGAGTGGGACTAACTAGATTGCTCTTCAAAAGATCTGGCACAAACTTGATGGACCGTCTGTGCTGTATTATTTTCTGATCCTATGAAATTAATTATAAATGTGTTAATTTTTGGAAGTGTATGTGAGCGTCAGTTGTGTAACTGCTTATAGAACAAATAGTTAAGAAATTAAATATGGATGCTGTCCTCTATTAGGTTTGAATAGACTAATGATTTATAAGCAGATTAAAAGTGTTTAATTTCACAATTTTGTTCCTTATAGGTTGCAGTAGTGAAAATGAAGAACACTGAACGTGTTTATGCTATGAAAATACTCAATAAATGGGAGATGCTGAAACGTGCTGAGGTAAGAATGGGTTTAATGTATGTTTCACTTCATTCTAGTAATCAGTATTATCATTTTGGGATGAGTCAATTTGCAGATAGGTTCAGAAAATTATGCATTAAGTTGCTAGTAAAAATATGTCATGGTATAATGTTCCCAGTTGAACTTTATAATGTTGGTGGCGTGCTATGATTCAAACGCTAATTTTGTATATTTCTTCTGAATTTTTTACGTTGCTTTTTTTTTTTAAAAAGAGAAATTTAGCTGGAAAAATAGTTTGTAGGACTATTTTATGTGACATGAGTGCAGTTGGAACTCATTTTCATTTCCTCAGTACAATGGCAATTCAAATTAAATGTTTGTACTGTATATGCTTGAACCAGTTTGTGGTTTCAATTCCTAACTTTTTTTAACTTGTTCCTGGGATGTGGGCATCGCTGGCAAGGCCTACATTCATTGTCCATCCCTAATTGCCCTTGAGAAGTTGTACTTGAAACTGGATAAACCTGGAATATCTAAAATATCTATAGCTGTTTTAATATTTTTATATGGTGTAATCAGCATTCCAGCATGTTTAGGTATAAGAGATTGATTTAAGCAAGAAGGATTACACTCAGTATATGAATCATTGGAACTTTGTAAAATATCAGTTGCACATATTCCCCATTAGGAACCAGAATATATATTTTTGAATTTAATATTAAAGCAGATTTGGTTAAACCAAATACAGCCAGTGGAGAATGAATATTGCTGCATTTTTTCTTTGAACTGGCCATTGTGGTGATGTGTTAGAAAGAAAACATTGACATTTCCCAAGTTTGGTGACATGCTGGATGTGATTTGAATGCAGGCAGACACAGATTAAGGATTTTATGGAGGAAAGAAAATGTATAAATACTGACAGACTAAAAATTGACCCCTTTTTTTCTAAAATCTAACATGACAGTTCCTTTTAAGGCATCTGCTGTTCAGAAATAGCTTTCAGTAACTATGTACAGTAAACCAATCTAGTAAAATTGTAAGTAACATTTTGTGCCATGTGATGTACATTCACAGTGCTTTCCATGAATTCTGCTTGCAAATGCAGTGCTATTACGAGAAGAGAATTTTTCAGTGAAATCCTTAATTTAATCTCTCAAGACTGGTTAACATCTGTACCAGCCTTTTCCTGTACCAGCTTACTTGACTCTTGGGTCAATAAAGTGAAATATCCCCTAAAAATAATACCCTGTGACCTACACTTCTCTCTCTACCATCAGCGATTCTTCAGCAGAGCGGGGCGGAAAGCTAATCGGGTATGTGTCCAACATGTCCCCGCCATTTTCTGGTGGGGGATGGGGGCTGCTCTAGCACCTGTTTGAGTACACCCACCCATATGTGGACAGGCACTTGGTACTTTGATGCAGGTGTAAATCCTGCCGTCCAGAGCTGCCACCTATCCAAGCTTAGGCCAGAATGGTCAGAACCCTGGGTGAGCATCATTGTTGAGAGTGGTTAGTAGAGAAGAGCACAGACACTTGTACAGGGCAGCTGGAGTGTATTGGGAAAGAATTAGGATCATATTTAATGTTTTATATAAGAAGGACATCTTCGGAATGTGCTGTACAGAGATTATGGTGATAAAATTACAGTAACTTCTGTATGCAGATTTCCACCATCACTAAAGGAAGTTGTGCACTCATTGAATTGAAGTAGGGTTCAGTAAGATTTAAAATGTTTTTTCAAATAATAACTCTTTAAAAGTGTAAGTTTTCAGGGACTCACCAGTTTGACACTTTAGATCAAAATTGAGGCATTATACAAATTTAAAGTGGCTTCAGAAGTTACAAACCACCTTCAGTTTCCATCCAGAAATTTTCAGTGATGAATGCGATTCTTTAAACAACATAAACCTTTCTTCAGTAATTTAATTTAAATCCTAATTTTTCTGAATTAATTTGAGAGCTTTACTCTTCCTACTCTGGTCTCCTGTGAATTCCTCCTTCACTGGTAGAGCCTTCAGCCATCTTGGCCCTGCATTCTGAAGAAAAGAAAACGGGAGGGAGAGCACTTCGTAGCCTAGCCTGTAAGCACATGTTGCCACAGAATTGAATTCTTGCCCCAAAATCAGCAATTTCATTTTCTCTACTTGGTTCCATTTGAAAATGTATGCAACCTCTGCCTTAAAAGGTTCAGCACTGTATTCTCTTGACAATTCATTCTATTGTTCCTCATTTCAGGCAGTTTTGTGTTTTATTTTAATAATAAAATATTTACAAAATGAACTAGTGGCAGAAATTTTGTTATGCTAGGAGTCAGAAGCATTGCTGCTTTCTACTACTGAAAGCAACAATTCCCTCTGATATTAGTGGTATAATGAAGCCACTGTTTTGGTTTTGGTTACACACCTTCATTTCAACAACTGTTTTTTGTCAGCCTGATGGCTAGTGGTAAATAAGCCAGATCATGCCCCATTAGCTAACAAATATATTCAATAATAATCACAATAGAAGGAAGCATGATTTGTGTGGTATATGTGAAATCGACCCAAAATGGAGCTTCGAAGTATTTTTTTTATTTTTAAACTGTGAATCATTGATTATGAGCTAAATTTTCTTCAGTTTACTAAACCCCTTAGTTGTCTGGCAAATGGATTTCCTGGTCATACAAATGGTCCAGTCCGATAGTCTGAGTCCAAGCCAAATTATGGAAGTAATGTGGGAAATAATGCAACCTCTCTAATCTACACAATCAAGCTTATAAAACACTTTCTTGTGTATAGACGGCTTGTTTTCGAGAAGAAAGGAATGTTCTGGTTAATGGTGATTGCCAATGGATTACTACATTACACTATGCCTTCCAAGATGATAACTACTTGGTAAGTCTGCTTTCACTTAAATTTCTGAAGTTACCTAACAGTAAACAAAATGATAACATGGGTGTTAATTCCAGAGAAAATTGCGTCTCAAGTTGTTAAACCACTGGATTTTTGTTGGCGACAATTAAAAATTAACTATAAGTAAATGATTAGCAAACTATATTTATAGTTGCAGCATGTTTACTGTCTTATTAAGTGCATTTTTGTGTATTTTCAGTATTTAGTTATGGACTACTATGTGGGTGGGGATCTGCTGACATTGCTCAGCAAGTTTGAAGACAGACTTCCAGAAGAAATGTCCAAATTTTACATAGCAGAAATGGTGTTAGCTATCGACTCCATTCACCAGTTGCATTATGTACACAGGTATTTGTATATTTTTTATGTGCTAATTTAGTACTGTAATATGATGTGGATTATTTTGCCTATTTTTCCTTCTCCTATTCCTCCCCTCCTTTTTCCCCCTATCCTGAAGGTTTTGGCTCCTTGTTTGGGGTATGGTTGTGCAGGTGCCATGCACTTTCCAGTAGTTCACCCAAGTGGCTATTGCTCATGTGTGAGTGTTGGCAATCAATTTAATGGCAGGGCTAAATCTTGCTCTTGCATAAAGTCCACACATGCATATTTCCAACAAGAGTCATTGGATCAATTTTCTCTCCCAGGGATGCTGAAGCCAATTGCATTGCCCTTTTCACTGCCGTGGCTGTGATAAGTTAAATCATCACAGACTTGGAATTAAAATAACAACTTGTATTTATATAGCGCATTTAATGTAATAACATGTCCCAAGGCATTTCACAGGAGAGTTATAAAACAACATTTGGAACTGAGCCACATAAGGTGATATTAGGGCAGAAAAGAGGTAGGTTTAAAAGAGCATCTTAAAGGATGAAAGGGAGACAGAGAGGTTTAGGGAGGGAATTCCAGAGCTTAGGGATTTAGTAGTTGAAGGCACAGCCACCAATGATGGCGATTAAAATCGGGGATGCTCAAGAGACCAGAATTGGAGGAGTGCAGCTATCTTGGAGGTTTGTGGGGCTGAAGGAGATTAGCGATAGGGAGGCGCGAGGCCATGGAAGGATTTGAAAACAAGGATGAGAATTTTAAAATTGAGGCGTTGCTGAACAGGGAGCCACTGTAGGTCAGTGAGTAAAATCGAGGCGTTGCTGAACGGGGAGCCACTGTAGGCCAGTTAGCACAGATATGTTGGGTGAATGAGACTTGGTGCAAGTTAGGACATGGCCAGCAGAATTTTGGATGACCAAGTTTATGGAGGGTAGATATGGTGGGAGGCCGGCCAGGAGTGTGTTGGAATCGTCAAATCTAGAGATAACAAAGGCATGGATGAGAGTTTCAGCAGCAGATGAGCTGAGGTGGTATATTAGAGAGGTGGAAAAAGGCAGTCTTCGTGATGGCACAGATGTGTGATAGGAAGCTCCTCTTGCGGTCAAATATGATACCATGTTTGGAAACAGTCTTGTTTCAGCCTTGGACAATTGCCTGGGGCATCTCTGTCCTAACTGTCTTAGCTGTTAGGATAAACTTGCTGAGCCTTTGGAAAGTCCTGTAATAAGTCTTTGAGGCAATTTGTTTAGTCTTGGTTCCTGATTTCAGTGGAGATGAGGGTTGTGCTGAGAGAACCTCCCAGGAAGGGGCCCTAGATTGCCCCATAATTCATTGGTTCTAGACCACGGGCTGGAATTACTAAACAGGATATGTTCAATAAGTGCTTTGAGTACTGTCCTTTGTGGAGAAGGCACATCTCGGCTGCACTGAGAGGTCCCAGCAGATTGGAAAACTGCAAATGTAATGTCCCTATTTAAAAAAGGAGGCAGACAAAAAACAGGAAACTATAGACCAGTTAGCCTAACATCTGTGGTTGGGAAAATGTTGGGAGTCCATTATTAAAGAAGCACTAGCAGGACATTTGGAAAAGCAAAATTCAGTCAGGCAGAGCCAGCATGGATTTATGAAGGGAAAGTCATGTTTGACAAATTTGCTGGAGTTCTTTGAGGATGTAACGAACAGGGTGGACAAAGGGGAACCAGTGGATGTGGTGTACTTGGACTGCCAGAAGGTATTTGACAAGGTGCCACATAAAAGGTTACTGCACAAGAAAAAAGTTCACGGAGTTGGGGGTAATATATTAGCACGTATAGAGGATTGGCTAACGAACAGAAAACAGAGAGTCGGGATAAATGGTTCATTCTCTGGTTGGCAATCAATAACTAGTGGGGTGCTGCAGGGATCAGTGCTGGGACCCCAACTATTTACAATCAATATTAATGACTTGGAAGAAGGGACCGAGTGTAACATAGCCAAGTTTGCTGATACAGAGATGGGAGGAAAAGCAATGCATCAGGGAGGACACAAAAAATCTGCAAAAGGACATGGACAGGCTAAGTGAGTGGGCAAAAATTTTGCAGATGGAGTATAATGTTGGAAAGTGTGAGGTCATACACTTTGGCAGAAAAAAAATCAAAGAGCAAGTTATTGTTTAAATGGAGAAAGATTGCAAAGTGCTGCAGTACAGCGGGACCTGGGGGTGCGTGTGCATGAAACACAGGAGGTTAGTATGCCGGTATAGCAAGCGATCAGGAAGGCCAATGGAATCTTGGCCTTTATTGCAAAGGGGATGGAGTATAAAAGCAGGGAAGTCTTGCTACAGTTATACAGGGTATTGGTGAGGCAACATCTGGAATATTGCGTGCAGTTTTGGTTTCCATATTTACGAAACGATACACTTGCTTTGGAGGCAGTTCAGAGAAGGTTCACGAGGCTGATTCCGGAGATGAGGGGGTTGACCTATGAGGAAAGGTTGAGTAGGTTGGGCCTCTACTCATTGGAATTCAGAAGATTGGGAGGTGATCTTATCGAAACGTGTAAGATTATGAGGGGGCGTGACAAGGTGGATGCAGAATGTTTCCACTGATGGGGGAGACTAGAACAAGGGGGCATAATCTTACAATAAGGGGCAGCCCATTTTAAACTGAGATGAGGAGAAATTTATTTTCTCAGTGGGTTTTAAATCTGTGCAATTCGCTGCCTCAGAGCTATGGAAGCTGGACATTGAATAAATTTAAGACAGAGTTAGACAGTTTCTTAACCGATAAGGGGTTATGGGAAGCGGGCAGGGAAATGAACCTGAGTCCATGATCGGATCGGCCAAGATCGTATTAAATGGCGGAGCAGGCTCGAGGGGCCATATGGCCTACTCCTCCTCCTATTTCTTATGTTCTTATTCTACTTGCAGTTAATAATAAAATGTTATATTAACCGATGTTATATTAACCGATGTCCAGTGAGTGTAGGAGAGACGAATGTATTTTTTTTTCAGGCATTTTTTTCATTTTTTGAGCTGGGGTAGAGTTCAAAATATTGATGCCTGATCTACATACTGTTGTCAGTTGTGAATAATTTATATTGTGCTTGAAGACATTTTGAATATGTGTATGGTAAGTATCTACTAACTGCTAGTTGAGTATTGTAGATCATCTAAAATGTGGTAATGTTATAATTCTGGGAATTGTTGGGCCTTGCACTTTAACAAATCAACCATTATTCTGGTTTTGAAATAGAAAAAAATTCTTAAAGGATGAACTTTGAAACTTCAGCCACATTATTTAGGAGTGTTTTTTTTAGTTCTTTATGCTAACATGACTGAATTATAAAGACATTATGACACAGCAAAGCTTTTGAGCATCTGCCTACCAATCATTTTCTTCTTTTGCTTCATAATCTGATAGTGGATGCTTTGCAGATTTAACTTAGAATTGTGTTGATTTATTGAGGTATAGTATCTGAATTTTGCATTCACTTATTGTCTTCAGTACTAAAACTGACCAGCACGGCTTGGATCTGTGTTTTTAATTCCTAACATCAATAGGGCAGTTGGTTGTTTTCATATTGAATTTTTTTGTGCATACTTCACAAGTAGATTTCATCCTGTATTTTGAACAATAATTTCCTGTGTTCCATGAAATAGTTTATAATAGATGTCTTGCAATAGGGACAATGAAGAAACTCTATACTTATATGCCTCAGTGATCAAGCCACTGTTTTAAGGGTGAAGATTACCAGCAGGTTCCAGGGAATTTCATGTCCTGTATTACACACTGGTGCTAAAACATATAATAGTCCTTTGCTAAACCAGCCAGATGTTGGACCAATGACCTTAGTATAGTAATAAACATGAAAAACCGAAAAATTTTGAACATTTTGTTCAACCTGCCTTATTTACATTCCACTCCCCCGCCCACCACCACCTGATATTCTCACTCCCCTTCTCCATACTCATTTTAAAGTGGGTAGTATAAACCTCAGGATTAGACTATATAAATGCAAATCTGATGTAAAAATAAATTCCTTTCTGACCTAGTTCTGTTTCGGTTTTATACAGTTTTTTCCTCTTTGTAAATCTCTATTTCGGACTCTGCTTATAATGATCAGAATTAACTTCTTTGTACTCAGTAATACAATCCAAGTGTTGGAGGGAGAGAGTATGAGAATCAAAATTTATGCACAGCAAGGTCCCACAAACAGCAGTGAGATAGATGACTAGATAATCTTTTCTGCTGGTGTTGGATGAGGGATAAATGTTGGCCAGGACCCCAGGAGAATTTCCCTCCTGTTCTTCAAATAGTGCCATGGGATCTTTTTTATGGCCAACTGAGAGCACAAATGGGGCCTTAATTTAACATCTTGTGTGAAAAACAGCACCTCCAACAACCTCTCTCAATACTGCACCAAAATATTAATCTAGATTATGTACTCAAATCTCTGGAGTGGGATTTAAACCCACAACCTTCTGACACATTGTGAGTCATCATCAACATGGGCAGTCCCTCGAAACGAGGATAACTTGCTTCCACACCAAAAAAGGATGAGTTCACAGGTGTTTCTAGGTGTGGACCTAGTATTCCAGGTCCTGAGTTACATCCTGAAGGGTGTAAGATGCCTTTGCGTGGATTTTTTTAACCAGCCACCACATGGGCTTGACAGAGCTAGGTCTTGGTCTTGGCAAGGGTTATCCACGTTGTGAGTATGCCCCTGAGCTAATGCTGAGTTAGAACATTGTACTCTACTTCAATGAACATATGACTACAAATAAAGAATTTATATTTATATAGCACCTTATCACAATCATAGGATATCCCAAGACACTTCACAACAATTGGATCAATTTGAAGTGCAGTCCTACATAAGATTACATATATAGGATATCCAGCACATGGACCGGCCATTCGGCCCAACCAGTCCATGTCGGCATTTATGCTCCACTCGAGCCTCCTCCCATCTTTCCTTATCTAACACTCAGCATTACCATCTATTCCCATCTCCCTCATATGCTTCTCTAGCTTCCCCTTAAATGCATCAATACTATTCGCTTCAACCACTCCATGGTAGCAAGTTCCACATTCTCACCACTCTCTAGGTAAAGAAGTTCCTTCTGAATTCCCTGTTACGTTACTGTTACATTAGTACATCAAACTGGTTTCCTAAAAACTTTTACACGTTGCCTTGCAGAATTATAAACTATCTATTTTGAGGTTTTAGTTGGTCATCAACTTTTGCCCCCTATTGTTCACATTTCCCCCCCCCCCCCTTTTTCTCCTCTTCATGTTACAAATCACTGAACCACAAATTACTGAACAATCTTCCTTTCCACCATGACAGAATATGATGATCTGTGGCATTTTACTCTCCTGTATAAGTAGAGAATTGACTGAAAAATCTTGTAGGTGTCGTAGTTAAGTATCAGGCTTCCCTAGAGCTTCAATCTGTGTCAGAGTTTTGAAGCAAGCGTTTTAAACGTTGTGCTTCTGGACCCTGTGTAAACTTGCACAAGACTGTACAGTATAATGCAGATTTAAATTTGGAATTAAACACACCATGCAGCTCTGGAATGTGTGACCTGGGTTACAGAAGAGAAGCCAGAGAGTAAAGAATGATGAGTTTTATAAACAAAAATTTTAGGAAGACTGAAGAAACTAGAGTTGCAGTATGTTTTTTTTAAAGTAAGAAAAATCTTAATTGAGAAACGAAGATTCTCAATTTTGTTTTATCACAATGTAGACAAGTAAAAAATAACTGAGTAAATTTAAATTGCAACCGTGTCATTTTAAGTTGTTTGTTTGAGCCTTATTTGGATTTGAGGAAGTTGGGAATTATTTGATCTGTTTTACCCAAGACCTACACATCAAGGTAGCAGATGTGAAGAATGTATATGCCTGAAAGTAGCGAACTTCCTGCACTGCAGTCATTAACCATTTGTATAATTCTGACCCTATCTAGCCACTTTGCTAAAAATTTGCATATTGAATTGAAACCCTTTAAAATTAAATTTAATTTGCAGTGACTTAATTCATTGTGCAGGAACTGCCTGACTGAGCCTTAGTATTTGCTAATTATGCAAAAGCATAATTTCTGTAGCAATAGCTGTAACAGCACTGCAACCCTTTAAGTAATGGCACCTCAGAAGTGCATGTTTTAAAGTTGGGAATTTGGCCAGACTCTCTTCAAAAGACTCACTGTCACTGTACCAGTTCAGAGTTGTGACCACTCCAAGATGGACTAAGTCTGATGTTCTTTGCACCCTTAGTGTAATGAGGCAGATGAGAATGTTATTTTCAATTACTGTCAAAGAAGCGAGATATTCCACCACCAACCATTATCTATTAAGGTCTAAAAACTGTTGACATTTTTGTTTGCTCGTCTACTTCAAAAGAAGTGGCTTTACATAAACAAGCTTCATGAGAGAAATAACACGGTTCCGACCACTAGTTTTTAGTTCTGGCAAAGATGTCCTGGCTTCGTGAGTGTGAATGACTCTCTGGTACTATTTGTAACATCTCTTCCTGAAATACCAAGGGGGAAAAAAAAAGAGACCCTTCTATTTCACCAGAGTATCTATTGATTGCCTGGAGATTGTAAGAAGCTTTCTGAAAAAAGTGGTTTACTGCCATAGACCTGGTCTGTGCTAACTTATATCTAGCAGAGAATAAAGACACTGCTTTTGGTTCAGAAAAGATTTAGGCTGCTTATGAAAACAGTCTAACTGAGCGTTCAAAAAATATGTTGGAAATAAGTCTGAATCATAACCAGGTTCCCTAATCAATTGGTGGGTAAATATAATGTTTGGTATGGCACTGAGATACACAAACCATGAAGATTCTAAACTTGATCCCTGACCCCTACTGAGTTAACTAATTTCAATTGGCATTGCATGGTTGCTTTCAGGGTGGCAACTGTGCTATTTGAGTTGAGATTAGTTAAGTCAGTAGGGATCAGGGATCTAGTTTTGAATCTTAGGCCGGGAGAGAATGTAAAAATTGGTTTGAATTCCCATCTCTGTTCTGTATCCAACAACAGGTTGCTTCAAGTGCTCCTACAGTTGAAGTTGAATAGATAACTTGCTGTTCAATCTAAAATGAAGCATAGCTACCCGTGGGCATGGAACTAATAGGGCACTGTCTAAGGAAATGTACTCCAGCACGAGTGGTAGAGCGAGGGGGAAAAGATAGAAAATATGCGAGAATTAAAACCTCCTATTTGAGAAAAAATTGTTTTTGAAAGGTCCAAGCAGAATAATGAGATATGTACTTTGGCTGTGACATGCATATTCTGCCTTGCCTTACTGGCTAAACAAAGCTTCCAATCAGCATACGAAGAATAGTGGTCAAGTACAACATGCTTTTCTCTTTGAAATGTTACTACTGTGGGTGGTGTTTCAATACATCTGGGCTCACTGCAAGCATGTTTTGCTATATGTTTGCCTGTTTGCAATGATATTTTCAAGGTGATGTCTTTTTCTGTTTAAAAATTGCATACAGTATTCAAAAATTTAATGTCTCGTAACTACAATGCTGGGAGAACACAATGCAAGGTGTTACTATTCAGTGCAAACTTGCATTATTATTGAAGAAAAGGGAAATTAACCATGGAATTCTTATTTTTGTTCTGTGAAAAGAGCCTGGTTTTAGTTCTGTATTTTCAAATAGGCATGGAATTTTTGTTTTTCTACTCTTTGAATGACACCATGATAGTGAAAATATTTCAACAATATGTGCTTGATGAGACCTATTGTGACATTTCAAAAATAGCCAATTCGAATAAGTGTTTCAAATGGACTTCATCTATTCTTTTGCATGGTGATTCTGGGTTATTTTGCTCTTGCTTTATGATGCTGCCATCACTTGCAACCATAAAATTTACTAGAATGGATTTCCCAAAATATGATCAGTCTCATCCTCTGCCATCGCACGAGGAATAAATGGGTGTCAGTGCATTCACTTAAACTCATCTAACACAGTGGCACTACTGATGAATCCTGATGATGTATGCTCTTATTGTTCACAATTATGATACAGAGCAATTAGTAGAAGTGTGAAAAATAGCATGTGTCACTCAATCTCAACAAGGACAAGGGAATCCATTGTTTTAGCATCAGCTGTAGTGATGGCAAATCTAATTCTGTTTTATTTTAAAAAAAAACTTCAGTTCTGCTTTGCAGGGACAAGAAAGTATTGGGTAAATTTTCATCATCACCGATGAATGAAATTTGGACAGATTCTACAAAGGGCGAGATGACTGTGTCAGAATACTGCCCAGGCAGTGAATTTGAAAATGTATCTATCTATCACATTTGGGAAATCCATTTACTACACATGTGGAAGAATGTGGGACTGGCTTCAGTAGCAGTCCTCTGAATAAAATAGTTTGCCGTTTCATGCTATAGGCAGAAATAAAGCAAAATTCTGTATGAATCAAAATTGCTGTTGGGAAGAAGAACTAATATTTGACAGTGTTGTGCATTTTTTTATTCATTCACGGGATGTGGGCGTCACTGGCAAGGCCAGCATTTACTGCCCATCCCTAATTGCCCTCGAAGTTGGTACTGAGCTACCGCCATGAACTGCTGCAGTCCATGTGGTGAAGGTACTCGCAGTGCTGTTGTACTTATTTGTAGTGGTGAGCAATGAAACCCTTATGAACAATGAAAGCCTTTCCAGGCCCAAGAACTGACCTTTTGTCCTATATTTTGCTTTGTGACTGTACAGCACCAATATAAATAGTTTTGCTTATGAAACAACTGTCACTGCACATCAAAGTAACTCACTGAATATGAAGTGCAATGAGATGCTTGGAAGATTTGATAATGCACAACGAAAGTTTAATTTAGGCCATCCCATAATCGGAACCACTTTTAGCTGTACAAGGGATACACTTTTTTGTGAAGGCATTCAGTTCTAATTTTGACCTGGGCTGTATACCCAATGTAGTTGAGAGTACATTGTCTTCCACTAGTATCAAGCATGTAACAGAAGACAAGGGATGTATCTTCCTTTGATTCACCCTGTGCCTCTGCGCAGTCCTCTGAATAAAATAGTTTGCTGTTTCATGCTATAGGCAGAACAGTCCTCAGAGCAGTATGGGAGAGAGAGATCAAGAACTCTTGAGATAAAGACTTGCATGATTATAGTGACAGTCCTTTGGTGTCAACTATGTAACCATTATATAGTTCATTTGTTTTTGCTTTAGTCTTTTTCTTTGTCTTCAAGACTGTCTTTTGATATACAGGCACCACCTCCAAAATCCAGAGTTCCAAAAATCGGAATGTTCTGAAAACTGGACACCGGTATTCTGATCAGTATTCTGTAAATAATCTCCCCCCCCTCCCATCCCCAGCGCACGCACATGCACACGCACCAAAAAAAATTTGCAAAAAAAACACACAACATTCACAAGACAGTTAACTATCGAATCACTGCAAAATAATTAAAAACTATAAACTTCAACTTGCCTTTTTTTGCAGGTTTTCATACCTACCACTGTTCCAAGGGCTGCAACGCAGGTTTTTCCCGGGTTTTTTTTCTTCCTAACTATGGGTGCGCTGTGAGCCAAATTTTGGGACGTCTGATTCCGTCTTCGAAATCCGGAAAATCCCGAAACTCGGCCCAGGGATTTCCGGATTTGGGACGTCTGATTTCTGTTCCGAAATCCGGAAAAAAACAGAATGGCCTTGATCCCGAAGTTTCTGGATTTCAGAGGTTGTGTGTATATATAGATCAGTGTTGATATCTTTTTGTGTGTATAAATAAGGGAACAATTTACTGAAGACATATTAAGATTTCAGATGAATAATCAGTATAAAAATATTTGTGGTGAGTGTTTTCCCCCCCCCCACCCCCAAAAAAAGCTTTTAGTAATAGTCATATTTTTGTACAGGGATATAAAGCCTGACAATGTTTTGCTGGACATGAATGGACACATACGTCTTGCTGACTTTGGTTCCTGCCTGAAGTTAATGAATGATGGCACTGTGAGTACTGTTTCTGGAAAAATATTCTAGGTATATATTTGAAGAATAGCTACATTAGAACAATATTCACTATGTACCCTAGTAATATTCAGGAAATTGTTGTTTGTATCACAGAACATGCAATTTTTACAATACATAGCATTCTGGAGTGGAGTACAAACAACACTTCCCTGTCCTCAAATAAAAGGTTGTTTGCAAAGTTTTTGGTAATTTCTCAAATATTTATGCCACTTTTATTTGGTAATCTTAATTAAATGTGTTTATTTCTTTCGGTGTCCGGTTGTAATCATCTTGGAGCTCAAAACTTAACAATTTGTTCTGTCTTGTTATAAACATGACTTCCTGCTGCTGATGCCTGCCAAACAGCAGCATTAAGAAGCTTCCAAAAAATCTTATTTG
This sequence comes from Pristiophorus japonicus, assembly GCF_044704955.1. Taxonomy (NCBI): domain Eukaryota; kingdom Metazoa; phylum Chordata; class Chondrichthyes; family Pristiophoridae; genus Pristiophorus; species Pristiophorus japonicus. The sequence goes on from NC_091980.1 coordinate 253,951,309, forward strand.
GTTCAAAATTTCTCTTCTAATCTGATGAAAACCAGTAACTCTAGAGAAAGCTAAGCTGATTGAGATTTTGATAAAACATGGAATGGGGAGAGGGAATGAGAGAGATTTTGTAACTATATCTTGAGTTTTAAATGTAGTTACACAGGGCTCAATTTTCTCCAGTTATCTGCACTTTTTTTGGCCTAAATTAAAATATCCAAGTTTCCACAAAGCTTCTGCGCCAGCGTAACTCAGTTGCGATCTTTTTAGGTTAGTTTTTTTTTGCAGCATGGGGGCATAACCTGATGTCTGCGCCAGTTTTTCAGCTTTATGCAAGTTTTGGCCACCTTACATTTTTCCTAGGACGGCGGATGTGACCACTCCCAAAAAACCAGCGCACATTAAAAAATCAGCGCAGAAAGGCACCATTATTTTCATGCAAAGTTTTGGAGGGAGTCAAGAAGGCATTAAGTATGCATCACGAAGCTTAATTTTTTCAAACTTAAATCGGAGAAAATGGAAATCTAATGCAATTCTTTAATTTTGGATTTTTTTCAAAGTGCCACGCCATCACCAAATGTCTCCTCACTGGGCTTGAGGGTCAGAGCGTCGGCCGGTAGAATCGCTTCCTCGCCCGGACATGGGCTCGACTTCAAAAGAAGCGTGGTCAGGTGCTTGGAAGCCGAACTGAAGGCATGGGAAGCCTTACACTATGCAGCAGCTTCAAAAGCTTCCGAACCCCTGTGTCTGGGCGAGGGAGCGATTCTGCCGGCTGACCCTCCTGCCTGGTGAGGAGACGTTTGGTCGGTGGTGGGGTGGTACTTTGAAAAAAAATCTAAAATTAAAGAATTGCATTAGACTTTGTTGCCTCAAATGTCCTCGTCGAAGGCCTAGCTTCCCTTTCTAAGCAAGCCTATTGCGCATAAGCAGATCAGGGTGTGGTCCATACTCTGGCGTCGACCTTGGGGGGGGGGGCGAGAGAGGAGAGAAGCTTTAACTCCTTGTCCTCCTGTTTTGAGCTTCTTGCAAAGGTTCAATTAAATTATGGGGGCAATATTGACAATGCCATACCTCGTGCAATCCTTCTGCATGATGGTGCTGTGGAGGAGACGATTGATTCGATGTCATCGCATGAGGAACCTCAGAGCACGTAGGATGATGGGCAAGAGGCCTTACCCATGTCGGGTATATCGAGACAGGCATTCATACCTGCACCTGAGTGATGCAGACTCTGTGAGAAGGCTGCTTTTCCGCATAGAAGTTGTAAGTGAGAACTGAGAGTTAGTAAAAGCAGACCTGCACCCTAGAAGCATTAGGAAGACTGCTTTGTCAGTTGAAGTGAAGGTTACAGCTGCACTTTCATTCTATGCATCTGGATCATTCTAGGCCATAACTGGGGATGTGTGTGTCATTTTTCAACATGCAACACATCTGCATTCAGCAGGTGATTGCTGCACTATATGCCCAGAGGAATGACTATATAAAGTTCCCCATGACTGCCCAGGCAATGCGTAAAAGGGCTGTGGGCTTCTCCAGGCTTGCTGGCTTCCCAAAGGTAGAGGGCTGCATTGATTGTACCCATGTCGCCTTGCGAGCACCTTTGGAGGATTCCGAGATGTACAGGAACAGAAAAGGCTTTCATTCCGTTAATGTGCAGCTTGTGTGTGACGATATGCATCGCATGTCAGTTGATGCAAGATACCCTGAGAGCACCCATGATGCATTCATCCTACACGAGAGTGCTATATCTGCCATGTTTCAACAGCAGCCAGAAGGACAGAGCTGGCTGCTGGGAGACAAGGGGTATGGCCTCACCACCTGGCTCATGACGCCCCAACGCGTAACCCGGACGGAAGCTGAGCGGGGATGCAAGATATCGCACATTGCGACGTGCAGCATAATAGAGAGGGCCATTAGCATCCTGAAACAACGTTTCCGATGCCTGGTCTATTCCGGAGGCTACTTGCAATACTTCTCTGAGATTGTCGGTCAGTTCACTGTTGTATGCTGCATAACTTAGCCATCATGAGGCAGCAGCAGCTGGTAGTAGAAAACCCACCTGAGGTGAAAGTGGCTGATGATGAGGAGGAAGATGCAGATAATGAGGAGGAGGAGGAGGACGAGGAAGCCATGCAACTACCTGAGCACTACGACGGCGGAGGAGGGCGGGCCGTTGTGCCCCTTTAACGATTGCTTGAGCCTTGCGCCAGCAGCTCATCCGTGAATGCTTTGCTGCCTGAAGGCTCAGCGGCAACTATTCCAAATGGACCATGTTTACTGTTTGGACCTGTTCCGTAATGTTGTGTTGTTAATGGAACAAATAATGTAAATGATTCAGTTATAATTTAAAATCTATTTTATTCAAAAGTTTAACACTTGTTTGTACTTAACTTAAAGTTTGGTACAAGAATATTTTTATTTAAGATCACTTACAAACTTTTAAACTTGTAAATTTACATAACTTACAAAAAACTTTTAATTTGAGAACAGTTACAACAGTAACAATAATAATAACAGCAGCAACAAAGAAAGGCTGCAGCCATCTCTTCTCTACCTTATTCTAAGACCGCCCGCTGCGTTTGGTCTTGGTGACTCCACCTCCGCCCACAGGCGGTGGCGCAGCGTTTCTCGGGTTGGTACCAAGCTTATTCTTTAGAACATCTCTGGTAATGCACACTTCTTGATGGGGGGTGTGGGCAGGCAGTAATCTGGAAGGCCCAGCTTGGGCCTCTTCAGAGGTTGGTCTGGGGATTGGAGTGGCTGTGGCAGTTGATTATGTCAGTGGCCGCAGGGTCTGTTCCCTTATTGCAGCAGCTAACTCCGACATTCCCTCTCTCATGTGTCCTGACAGTGTCTCAACTACCTGCAACATTTCCTCCCTCATGTTCATCGAGAGTGCATCAGCTGCCTGCGACATTCCCTCCCTCATGTGCCCGGACAATGTTACCATTTCTCGTGAGAGTGTTGTTACTTCTCCCGACAGTCCCGATACCTCATCACCCACTCCACTGATAGTGTCCAAGAGTGATTGTGTAAAGTCAATGCTCTCCGGACTCATTACCATCATATGAACCACATCTGTTAGATTCTATACCTCAGGAGAGTGCTGTTGAGCTCTCCTTCCCCTCCTCACCCTGGATGTGGCTCACTGCATCCCACTGGGACCCGCAGCCTCGGACGGTGGAGCCCTGGGTGTGCCTCGCTGCACCCCACTGGAATCCCCAGCCTCGGACTGTGAGAAACCATGGAATGTCCCAACATTCGTACTACTCAGGAAAGGGCCTGGCACCTCAATGGGGGGGGTACATGCACCTCCAGAGTGAGGACAACAGTGGGGGCTTCATCCATCTGCTGCCCCTCCCCCTCACCCCCATGCTCTTTGTCTGCTAGGTGGGATTGGAAGATGTTCTCCTTCAGGCTAAACACTAAACATCCTTAAGACAAAGGTCCTCCACCAACCTGACCATGCCACACAGCACTGCCCCACCCCCCCAGTCTTCAAGATCTACGGCGTGGCCCTGGACAACGTGGACCACTTTCCATACCTCGGGAGCCTATTATCAGCAAGGGCAGACGTTGACGACGAGGTTCAACATTGCCAGCGCAGCCTTTGGCCACCTGAGAAAGAGAGTGTTCGAAGATCAGGCCCTCGAATCTGGCACCAAGCTCATGGTCTACAGGGCTGTAGTGCTACCCGCCCTCCTGTATGGCTGAGATGTGGACCATATACAGTACACACCTCATAGCTGGAGAAATACCACCAATGATGTCTCTGCAAGATCTTGCAAATCCCCTGGGAGGACAGACGCACCAATGTTAGCGTCCTCGACCAGGCCAACATCCCCAGCATCGAAGCACTGGCCACATTGTTTGCATGCCTGATACAAGACTCCCAAAGCAAGCGCTCTACTCGGAACTCCTACACGGCAAGCGAGCCCCAGGTGGGCAGAGGAAACGTTTCAAGGACACCCTTAAAGCCTCCTTGATAAAGTGCAACATCCCCACCGACACCTGGGAGTTCCTGGCCAAAGACCGCCCTAAGTGGAGCAAGAGCATTTGGGAAAGCGCTGAGCACCTCGAGTCTCGTCACATAGAGCATGCAGAAAGCAAGCGGAAGGAGCGTGCGGCAAACCAGTCTCCCCGCCCACCCTTTCCTTCAACGACTGTCTGTCCAACCTGTGACAGAGACTGTAATTCCTGTGACTGGTCAGTCACCTAAGAACTCACTTTTATTAGAGTGAAAGCAAGTCTTCCTCGATTTTGAGGGACTGCCTATGATGCCCCTCCCCCTCACCCCCATGCTTTTGGTCTGGAAGGTGGGATTGGAGGATGTTCTCCTTCAGGCTCGTCCGCGTCTGAATCTTCTGCATCGGCTTCAGGCCTCGTCAGGGTTGGCCTCAAGTTCTGCAAAATATAACAGAACAGACAAATGGGTTAGCAGCAGAGAGGGGGCAGGGTAGCAAGAGTAGGCTCACACAGCGCAGACAGCAGGCTCATTTGAAGGACCATGATGAATGATAGCACATTGCATTAACCAAAGCGTAGCTGACGGCGACATCCCCATGAACCGAAGCATGGCTAGCCCGCGCAGTACTTAACATTTAGCAAAGCCAGACTGTGGAATTTGCATGACTTGCCCCCTCCCTTGAGTGTTGGCCCAGCTAGTGCAGTGGTGGTTGCTTTTCTCCAGGCAGGGCCCATCAAAGCAGCGACCCTGTCTTCCAAGGGTGTCAGTGGGTTCAGATTTGCCGGGCCGCCTCCTATTCGAGTTCTTTCCCTTTTGTGTACCACCTTCCTCTGCAAAGATGAAAATCTAACTTTTTAAAAAGGGTATTCTTTCTGCTGGGTGGGACATATACAGATGGTCACATTTACAATTGCAATTCCAGTGAATAAATGAAAATATTACTTACACTAACTACTTGACCAAGGTCCTGCCACTTCTTTTTGCACTGGCCTCCAGACCTCAGGGTGGTCACCATTGCACAGTAATCTTCTGCAAGTTGGTTTCAGCTTGTCTTTTCTTTTTGGTGAAACTTTTATGTGACCTCTGCTGATGTCTAGCTCGTACCATCTGGCCTCAATTACAGTAACTAGTGCCTCCACTTCATCCTGAGAGAAATTCTTGGTCATTGAGCCACGTTGCATATTGTATTGCAGCTCCGATTTTTCCACACAACTGACTCTTCAAAAATGGCCGAATGCAGACCAGGAGCTGTACTGGGCATGTGCGCCCATAAGTCACGTCAAAAACATCATTTTTTTTTTTCGTGCATGCACAGAAAGGAGGCATTGTTTTTTCGGCGCTGACATTAGGCTCCACCCCATGAAGCTAAAGGACAGGCTGCGCGATGCCAAATTCAAAAAATAGAATGGGGAAACTTGCTAGTTATTTTTTGGAGTAGTTGGGGCCAAAAAAAACTCTTGCAATACGCCAAAAAACGGCATTGGGAAAAATTGAGCCTACAATGATACTTTACATTTCAGTAGTTATGCAAACAAAGCTTTGCAATGACAAAAGTCAAAGCTTTTGATTTTATAATGTTTCAAAGAAGAATTTATATATGTTGTCCCGTTCCATGAAACATCTGGAAATAAATCTTTAAGCTATTAATCTATACTTCTAAAACACATTTTGTTGCCTGTGTCTTGTTGATTAGAGTAAAACATGCACAAGGTATGCAGGTTTCTGATGTGCTTTCTTGTCTCTGTTGGTTAGGTACAATCCTCTGTGGCAGTTGGTACTCCTGACTACATCTCTCCAGAAATCTTGCAAGCAATGGAGGATGGAATGGGAAAGTATGGACCAGAATGTGATTGGTGGTCTCTTGGTGTATGCATGTATGAAATGCTTGTTGGAGAAACACCATTTTATGCAGAGTCACTGGTGGAAACATATGGGAAAATTATGAATCACCAAGTAAGCACCACTTTTTTTTCAAGCTGGCATTTTTTAAATGACGTGTAATGATTAATCCATATGCAGTGAACCACAGCAGTTCACTTTGTAGAAGAAGGATTGCTTTCCACCCCTAAATATTGCAGCATATTATGAAAGGTTGGTCAAATGGTTACCATATGTTTTAATTGGAATTCTGGCAAAGCTGTTTTTCTTTTGAGCATACCATTACGGATTGTTCATTGGATCCTGTGCACAATTCTGATTGTCGCATAATTAGCTTTCTGATTTAAAAAAAAAATGTAATGAAAGCAATACCTACTTCTGGGAAAAAAAATTAAACTTTGCATCTAAGTTAATTTCATCTTCAGGAAATCTATCTGTACAGATCATCATAGACTATCCGTCGGAATCGAGGAAGACTTGCTTCCATTTCTGAAGTGAGTTCTTTGGTGGCTGAACAGTCCAATATGAGAGCCACAGACTCTGTCACAGGTGGGACAGTGGGTGGGACTAGTTTGCCGCACGCTCTTTCCGCTGCCTGCGCTTGATTTCTGCATGCTCTCGGCGTTGAGACTTGAGGTGGTCAGTGCCCTCTCGGATGCACTTCCTCTACTTAGAGCGGTCTTGGGCCAGGGACTCCCAGGTGTCAGTGGGGATGTCGCACTTTATCAGGCACAGCTCACCTGGTAGATGGAAAAGGCACCATTAATCTGAATTCACCTGTATGATATTGTCAGTAACATCCAGTCTGCATCTTGTTTGACAGGAACGGTTCCAGTTTCCATCTCATATCACTGATGTATCTGATGAAGCCAAGGACTTAATACAGCGGTTAATCTGTAGTAGAGAACACCGCATTGGAAAAAATGGAATGGAAGATTTCAAAAAACATTCATTTTTCAAAGGGATCGATTGGAACAATATTAGAAATATTGAAGCACCTTATATTCCTGAAGTCAGCAGTCCAACAGACACTTCAAACTTTGATGTAGATGATGATATTCTCAAAAATCCAGTTAGTACTTCAGTTTTAGTGGAATACTAAATTAAGTTTTGATATATAGCACCCAATAGTAACTATAGATGAAACTTGCATTTGGTTCTTAGCAGTACTTGTGTGTTATTTCACAGAACTCCCATCTTTGTGACGTTTTCCACTCTTTTTTCTTCCTTTGCAAATGGTATTTTATTTCCAAAATTCAAACAGCGGGAAGAGTCTGGCAACCTTTGGCATAACCATTGCTTCGATGAACAGTTCTGTCAGTCTTCCCTCCCTGTAGTGAAATAGCCCACTACTAGATGATTCATCTAATGATCTAGCCAAGACCTGTCTAAATTCATCACAAATGCTCTAGCCTAATGTTAGGCAGCTTTAGGATTTAAACCCGTGACCATCTGGTAGTTTAGATACTGTTTTTATTGCTAGACATCTGGTTATTTCATTGACTTTTCTCCCTCAAAATATTCATGCCAATCTGTACACCACTTAATACGCTTCAAATTATTTGAAATATGTGTAATGCAAGTAATATAATTTGAATAAGTAGAAACTCTAAACTTTTGGGATGATTATTGTAAAATGAAATATCTTGGTATAACTATTACATGTGGATCTGATCCTTGTGTTTTTCAGAAACAATTTATGCTTACTCCTTTAATTGGTCAGAAATGCAATTTCTGCACAACACTAAACATTAGTTTTAAAGTATGAAATTCAGAAATGAAAGCTAGTTGGAAACAAGATAAGTAGAAGTGGAAAGTAATCCTATACATTTTTGACATTTTACTTGTTTTTGATGACATTACTCAGCTGCCACAACCACCTACATAGTATAACTCAAACAATATATACAGTACATAAACTAACCACATTTGTCACTTTGTACAAAATTCCTTTTTATTAAAAAAAAGCCAGGATCATGATGCAACATTGGAGTTCCATCTTAAATTCAAAAATCAGTGCTAATCTGAGAAGCAGAGATTGCAGCACTTTCAAGCACAGTCAAAAGTAATTGAACTGAAGGGCTGTCTATGTTCTGCTGCTGTAGACCAACCAGAGTAATATAGAGATCTCCCTTCTGCCCCACACCCCCTCCCCCCGGGCAACAAAAATTATCTTAGCATTCCTAGAGATTATGAATCAGCAGTACTTCCATATCTCCAGCAATCTAAAGTTCAGTCTCTTCTTTAAACTTTATAATAAACCTGACCACCATACTGTTTTTGTTCTTTTAATCAGAGAAGCATGTAGCTAACAGGACTTTCAACTCTGATTTCTCTCGGAGAGAAACTTCATAATTCGGATGTAATTTACCAGTTTAGCAAGAAAATGCAGATTGACAGTTTTGAATTAAAAGTGCGCCAATTCAAATATGTGAAAGGCAAGTTTAAGACTACACACAGAATAATCAATACTTGGGATAGAATAATGGAGGCAAAAATTATTTTTCAAAAAATCTTTGAAGAAACAGTTATGTGCTGTGTTATGCGGGGAGTGATGAGCAGAGATTGGTCAGAGAGTTTTCTCATCCATATCCATCTTGTGAATTCAACGCCCCAGATTCTGGCTGGCCATTGTAAAAGGTCCTGCAAGTTCCGGGTTTCCACATGCTCGAAAACCCAGAACTTGCGATCTGTCAAGCTTTGCCTTGACCGATCCTCTGAACCAAAAGTAAAATCACTTTTGCTGGTGCAGAGTTTTGCCCAGCAAATGTCCATGAAATCCTTATGCCTGGTAAAAGCAGCGTAAGGGTTAATACAACTGTTAAATTAAAAATTAAAAATAAAAAGTCATCCACAAACATATAAAATTAGTTTATGTAAATATTAGCCCAGATTGAAGTATTTAAAATTATTTTTTTTTAAATTGCATTTTTATTATAAATGCTTCATTAAAGGGACTTTTAATTAAATGTGAAAATGGGAACATTTATTAGTATTAGAATTGTGTAAATTCTTTAATTATTTGGGGATTCCATTCGGAAATGACAGCATTGGAATCCTCCTCTCTGATGGGAATACCTGGCCCACGTGATCCCAGGGTTGTTTCCGAACCGCCTGCTGCAAATTCTGGCCCATTATTCCTGACCAACAAGTCCACCGGTTTCCATCTCGAATGAATTGCTTGTGAAAAATGAATTCTGTCATTGGAATTCTATGAAACCTACTGCTTTCCCAATATCTTGCAAGCTTAACAGTTGGGTTCCCCTCAGTTTGTAAAAGATTTTTTAGCATAGAGCAAGGAGTAGACATGGAGGGTTTAGCCAACTTCTGTTTATTAGTAGCTTGTTCAGTGTATGCTTTCAGGGAATAATAGGACTAATCTCTGCTTGAACTGACCAGATCTAGCAGGCCTGTCCTGCACCAATAACCCTACTGTTCTAAAGGGTTTTAAGATGGAAAATGCAATCCTTTTCCATTTTTAATCTTTGTTTTAATTCACTTTACTGTTTTATAACTACGATGTTGAGAGGTTGAGGTTAAGACAACATTATCACAATTTATTGGATAAAAATACCTCAATTTTTACTTATAAATGCTTTTCATTGTCCTAGGAATTGGTGCCTCCAGCTACTCACACTGCTTTTTCTGGACTGCATCTGCCGTTTGTAGGCTTCACATTTACCACCAGCAGGTAGAGCAGTTCATGCACTTTCTATAAATGCTATATTTGTGTTTTGTTTAAGTGCATGCAATAAACAATTCACTATTCCAACAGGTGGCTCATACTGTAGTTATTAACTTGTGAAAAATAGCTTAAAAAGGCTGTGTTGCTTTGTTTCCCATCCAAAATATTATTTATATGATCTACAATTAAAACATGCAGCATCTTATTTTAAGCATGCCCCATTTAATCTAATGTAAATTATACTGTGTAAATTACTCACTTATGAGGCTTGGACATTAGTATCGAATGGCATAACCAGATGCATCATTTTTTTATTGTGAGGAATTTATTAGCATATTTTATTTTTTGTTTAATTATGGATATCATTTTTGGGGGCTTTATTCACCAATTTTTGCTTGGGTCAGGATTCCACGAATACCAGACACAGTCCAGTATCTCGCCCAAGTGATCATACTTAATGTGTGAGACTACTTGACCAAGGTAGAGCATCATTGGTGAGCATGACTCTGTCCTTACTTGATGTCCATGTAGGCACTTTGAGCAGGGATTGCAATCAAGTGCAAGAACCTAGCTAATTTTCCTCATTTATCCCAAAGGTACAGAAGCCAATTATAGTATCCCACTGAAACCCCAGCTATGATCAGCTTATTGAGTATAGGCCAGGGATCAAACCTGGATCTTCTTAGTCTGCTTAGCTGCTCACTGGTTTAATATGTTGAGCTGTTGGGTGTGTCCTTGTATAACTTAACACAAGTTGAGTACCTTCATTTTTTTCCCGTCTTATAACACTCCTGTGAAGCATCTTGGAATGTTTTATGATGTTAAAAACCTTATATAAATAAAAGTTAATTTATTTAACATATTACTTTAAATTGAAACTAACTATGCTGTCATGCACATATTTGTGCAACTATGTACTGGGATAATATTGTCAGATAAATGTAAGATACAATGAGGTCTGATGCAATATAACTTTTTTCACACCTAATAGTAAATTGCACAACAAATGAGTGACATGTGTTAGGTTGACCAAGTCATCAGACCTGAAAAATTTCAGATTGATTACTTGATCAGCATAGTGATGTGATAAAACATGTACTGTTGTTTATTTTCAAGTGACCCTTGTGAGACATTCTAGTGTCAGGCTTGGTACTGTGGTAACAGTCTTGCTCTGAATCAGCAGATTCAACCCCTATTCTAGAGACTTGAGCATGTAATCTAGGCTGATCTCTTCTCTTGGGAAGTCCCTCGGGATCGAGGATGACTTGCTTCCACACTAAAAATGAGTCCTCAGGTGACTGAAGAGTCTGACGCGGGACCTACAGTCTCTGTCACAAGTGGGGCAGATGGCAGTTGGAGGAACGGGAGATTAGGGTGCCTGGGTTGCCGCGCACTCCTTCTGCTGTCGACACTTAGCTTCAGCTTGCTGACGGCGAAGAAACTGGGGGTGTTCTGCACCTTCCTGGATGCTTTTCCTCCACGTTGGGCTGTCTTGGGCTAGGGATTCCCAGGTGTCGATGGGGATGTTGCACTTTTTCAAGGAGGCTTTGAGGGTGTCCTTGAAGCGTTTCCTCTGCCCACCTGGGGCTCACTTGCAGTGTCGGAGCTCCAAGTAGAGCGCTTGTTTTGGGAGTCTCGTGTCAGGCATGGGGATGATGCGGCCCGTCAACAGAGCTGATCGAGTGTGATCAATGCTTCGATGCTGGGGATGTTGGCCTGAGCGAGAACGCTGATGTTGGTGTGCCTATCCTACCAATGGATTTACAGGATCTTGCGGAGGCAGCGTTGGTACTTCTCCAGTGTTTTGAGGTGCCCTTCTGTACATAGTCCATGTCTCTGAGCCCTATAGGAGGGTATCATTACTGCTCTGTAGACCATGAGCTTCGTGCCGGGTTTCAGGTGCTGGTCTTCAAACACTCTCTTCCTCAGGCGACCGAAGGCCACGGAAGGTGGTGTTGGACCTTGTCGTCGATGTCTGCCCTTGTTAACAGTAGGCTCCCGAGGTATGGACAATGGTCCACATTGTCCTCGTCATGGATCTTGATAATCGGGGGGCAGGTTGGTAGAGGACAGCTGTACTGTGGGAGATGCTGATTTTTAGACGAGGCATTAAACCATGGCCCTATCTGCCCCCCTCAAGTGGACATAAAATATTCCATGGCACGATTCTAAAAAGAGTAGGGGAGTTCTCCCAGTGCCCTAGCTAGCATGTATCCCTCAACCAACATCGCTAACACAGATTATCTGGTCATTTATTTTGGTGCTGTTTTTGGGATCTTGTTGCACACAAATTGACTGCCACATTTCCCCACATTACAACAGTGATTGCACTTCAATGGTAAAGTGCTTTGGGACATCCCGAGGTTGTGAAAAGCACTTATTGAATGCCAGTTCTATCTCTGTAGGGTTGCAAGACCATTTTCATTGAATAGTCAATTAATGCTTAATCAAGTTGTCTGATGTTTAGAATGCAACCATGAGTAATGTGATTTGCTGTTTCAGTCCTTTGTCAGACAGAACTTCTTTGAAAAATGTCGTGCAATCAGATTCAATTGACGGGGATGCAGATGTACGAATAGACTTGGAAAACAGTTTGCAAATAGAGGCTTATGAGAGGCGAATCCACAGGCTTGAACAAGAAAAACTAGAACTAACTAGGAAACTGCAAGGTAACTTTGAGATTTAAGTAAAAGATAAAGCATGCAACACAGAGCAAATCAATCAACATCTGTAAAGGGAAAAGACAAGTTAGTGTTTTGTTTGTGTGCATCATCAGAATTGAAATCTAATGTAACACAAAAGATTAGTATGCAGGTACAGCAAGTGATCAGGAAGGCCAATGGAATCTTGGCCTTTATTGCAAAGAGGATGAAGTATAAAAGCAGGGAAGTCTTTCTACAGTTGTACAGGGTATTGGTGAAGCCACATCTGGAATACTGCGTGCAGTTTTGGTTTCTATATTTACGAAAGGATATACTTACTTTGGAGGCAGTTCAGAGAAGGTTCACAAGGTTGATTCCGGGATGAGGGGGTTGACTTATGAGGAAAGGTTGAGTAGATTGGGCCTCTACTCATTGGAATTCAGAAAAATGAGAGGTGATCTTATCGAAACGTATAAGATTATGAGGGGTCTTGACAAGCTGGATGCAGAGAGAATGTTTTCACTGATAGGGGAGACTAGAACTAGAGGGCATAATTTTAGAATAAGGGGCTGCCCATTTAAAACTGAGATGAGGAGAAATTTCTTCTGAGGGTTGTGGATCTGTGGAATTCGCTGCCTCAGAGAGCTGTGGAAGCTGGGACATTGAATAAATTTAAGACAGAAATAGACAGTTTCTTAAATGATAAGGGGTTATGGAGAGCGGGCAGGGAAGTGGACCCGAGTCCATGATCGGATCAGCCAGGCTCGAGGGCCCGTATGGCTTTCTCCTGCTCCTATTTCTTATGTTTTTAATTTTTTGCTTTAGAACATAAGATTAGGGTTCAATTCTAAAGAAGCGTGCACACCCAAAAGATCAACCTGTCTTTTCTCCTTACAGATGCTGGTTGATGTATTTATTTCTAGCATTTTCTGTTTTTTATTTCATTTTCCAGCATTTGCAATTTTTTTCCTAAACTTACTAGATTGCTGCTGATTTGCAGTCTTCATTCCTTATAATTCTTAATTTAGTTTCATAAAATTGGACCTTTGTTGTTTTAGAATCCACACAGGCAGTACAGTCACTTCATAGTTCAACACGTGGTATGGGAACTGGCAGCAGAGATAAGGAAATCAAGAAGTTAAATGAGGAAATGGAAAAACTGAGAAAGAAGTTAGCAGGTACATTTATTTATCATATTTTGGCTTTTCATACTCGTACAATTTTCTGGGTAGATTTGTGTGTACTTGCTCTGTTGCTAAGAAAGGTGATTGTGCTCAACCTATCAGGCTATTGTCTTTACATCAATATATTCTGAATTGATGAAGGCTGGCATTAACTCTCAAATTTTTGATCACCTTGAAAGTCCTGCCCTAGTCATTGATCATCAACATGGTTTTCAGCATAGTTGTTCCTCTTGTCTTGTCCATGTAGTTCTGGGTTTCATCTCTATTTCATTATTCCTTCCATATCAATAACTCCACTTGTCATTCAATTCTATCCAAACCTTTGTTGTCATTCTACTTTACATTTATCAACTAACTTCCAATTGCATGCTTACTGCCTGTAATCCTATCATAGTGCAATGGTTGAATAACTACATTTTGATCATCTCAATGCCCTTCAATGAGCCAATGAAAATTTTATTTCTATTACTTCTTCAATGACAGTTTTGTCATGTCTTGCTATTTGAACCAAAAACTACCATTTCTAACCTTAAATGAGTTAATTCTTGGTCCTGATTCAGCTATTTGCATTCTTAGCCCCACTGACTGCACAATCTCAAATGGGACACCCATGTCCTCTTCCTTTGCTAAAGCTGCCTTTAAGAAGCTCAGTTTTCTTTTTGGTCCGAAGCGCTCAGAAACTCTTAATTCTCATTAGCCCAATTCTAAGACTTGAATATCTGGGGAGATTGTTTTATCACCTTTCTCACTGCTGGAAAATACAAGAAAACACTTGCCATTTGATAGCTGATCCCTTTTTTGCCTCCAACTTCTCTCCCTTTTATAACATTTCCAGTCATTCTGAATTTATATTATGATCAATGCTATTTTGAACATTCCTCTTATTTCTTCTAAGCTGCAAAGTTGTCATCCTACATGATCTTTCTCCTTCCTGTACTATTTGCCCCCAGTGTATTGAAATCAAAACTCAGCACATAGTCTTCTACTCTTAAGTTATTCCTTCCGATGATCTCTAAACTGTCCTATCATTTTCCAGCTTTCAAAATGCAGAATTGGCACCAATAATCACTACTTTCTGATTTAGCCAGTTTTTTCTGACTTTTTTTCAACCTTGGTGTTGTCCTGTACGATGGACTTTGACTGTTCATCCTGATTGATTTATTTTTTTAATATCCCTGGATAGAATCCATTTTGATTTCTATGCTCATCAGCCAATCCATGAGTTTCAATTCTGGACCTGAGTTTCCAGGCTTCCAAGTGGCATCTCCTCTATCGCCGACTATACATTTAATTTGGAAAAGTCTGAGTTAGTTTACATTAGCCGCAGCCAGGGAAGACGAACTTAGAATGATACAGCACAGAAGCTCATTCAGCTCATCATGTCTGTGCCAGCTCTTTGAAAGAGCTATCCAATTAGTCCCTGCTCGTTCCCTATAACCCTGCAAAATTCTAATTTTCCAAATATACTATATATTCAATTCGCTTGCAAAAGTTACTATTGAATCTGCTTCCACCACCTTTTCAGGTAGTGCATTCCAGATCATCATAACTCACTGCGTCAGAAAAATTCTTCTAATTTGCCCCCCCTGGATTTTTTTGTCAATTGAGTCCAAGGCACAAAGGAAGCCTTTTTGTTTCCTTAGTGGTGTATTCATTAGTGATTATCCAAGTACAGGAAACGAGCTTCAATTGGAATTCAAGAAGTTAATCTTCAAATGGAAATAGTTTTCAAATATCCGATGAATTGGACAAATTTTATCCACCATGCAATGAGTTAGATTCAAGCTTTATTCAGGACCGCTCAAGCCCGTTTAAGGTACAAATATTATAACTGGAAGATGACTGCTAACTTTGAAATTGCTTTAGAATTTTGCTAATGTTCTGGAAATGGGGTTGAGCTCCAGTACTCAGGATGCACCTGGTTAATAGGCATTCACATCTCTCATTTCCGCTAGAGCTCCAGGTTCACATGAGGCAAACAACTGCTCTTTGGGAAGAAAATTTTATTTTTTTTTAAAACCTAAAATTTATCACATTAATCCCATGAGTGACAGACCATCAATCCCCGAGGACAAGACACGTTTTATTTAGGAGTCAGGGACTCGTACTTTATTTGAATAATCTGCAACGAGATCGTCTTTCTGCTGTAAACTCTAACCAGTGACCATCTGCATTTCTCATCTAATGACCAGTAAAAGGGAAATTCTAAGTCCTCTTGAAGGCAGACCTTACTGCCAACATATGCAAAGTGGTCCAAAAATGTGTCTTGCTGAAGTAAATAGTTTTATCTTCCCAGAAACATCCTGTTTCTGAAAGACATATTTCACTACCAAGTTAAAGAGCAAGCTTTATTTGGCTAGTTAAATATCTCTTGCTAATTTTTAGCTTCCAAATGACAGTTGATTACTGATCAGTCCATATCTCAGCCTCTTGAGCAATCGGTAGATCAAGCTCTAGCTGACAAGAAACCTTGGACTGTATATTTCTAGGGCAACAAAAATCACAACTAGTATGGGATACTAACACGAGATACAAAAATCTACATAAATCTTTGAGGAGAAATGTTCAGTTGACCATTGATATGGTGGATGCCTATCAGCCTATTTCTAGCATCCAATGTCAATCATCAGAGTTCTTTCTTGGAAAGCTCCATGTGCCTGTCAGCACCATGTTTGATCATCTGTACGCAGCCCTATATCCAAACATGGTTAACTAGCAAGATTTTGTAAAACCCATAACAATTTCAAAAGGTCCATTTGCCAATTTCTATGCTGTCCCTTACTCCAAGAAATATTCAGAGTACCTTTCTTAATTAAGAAAGTATAAACCAAGTCTTTTTTGACACGCAACCATACATTTTCAAATCATGAATTCTTTGGAGTTCATTTAGTAGCTATTGCAACCCTTGTCAATAAAAATTCTGAGGTGAGTACCTCCAGGCTCTGGTACATTAAAGGGGCTGAGAAAATTGGGCCTTTTATTCCTTTTGAGCTTGATTCATCTTGTATGTCTAAATCTCTTGTGCCTATGATATCCGTGCATCAAGTCAATGAGTTTTCCTAGATCGACGATGTTATTTGGTCTTTTGGTCAGGTCATTCCAGGACACTGAAACTCTTATTTAGAAGCATCTAAAAATTTCACCTTTCTAAAGATTCCAGTATGGAAATACTTTTTGCCACTACTCCTTCTGATATCAAGCATAGTTTTCATTGCACACACATCTTTAGAGTTTTGGCATGCTTTGCTGATGGGACTAAGGTTTGTGTAAATCTGGAGAGTTATCTGTTTAATAAGGCTTTAACCTTAACATCTCACCATATGCTTCTGCAAAGGTTGAGGAATTTATATCTTTGTGATGATCTGGCAGATCAATAACAGCTAGATTAAGTGAAAGCTCTTTCCACTCAAAAGTTGACCACTTTATGAGCATGTTTCAGAGCTGCTTTCGACTCTGATTTGTAAATTGTCCATGTGAAGTATCTTTTGCTAATCACTGCTACCTTAGTTAACTTGTAGTTGTATAAAAACAAAATGGTACTGCGATGGACTTCATTAAAGACTTATAGGATTCTATACTTAAATTTGTTTTTTTTTACTTAAATCAGTATTTTGAAGTTCAATACAATGCTGGTAAACTCTAGTAAAAGAACAGCATTGATTTTCATGAGGTGTGCATCATAGGATTGCAAAGTAGATAAGCTAATGTAATTGTTAACAGAACTGCTGTTGTCCATAAAAATGCTGTTGTACATTTCTGCAATGCACTTTGAGAAAGATGACACTATAAACATGCAAAGTTATTCAAAAGATCATTGAATACTGATTTAGCTGCCATTTCAAAAGTAACTTTCATTCGAAGACAATTTGATCTTGTTTTTTTTTTAAATTTCTTTTTAGAATCTGATCGGTTAGAACATCAACTTGAAAATGCAGTATCTCTCCGTCAAGATTTTGAGGAAACTACAAACAAAGTAAAAGCACTCGAAAAGCAGATTAAAGCACTTAAACAAGAAAAAGAAGAAAATCACAAGGTACCCAAGTTAAATTATTATTTTGACTATTACAAAAAAGACAGGCCTTGGTAGGTTATGAGTAAAAAGTAGTATGATTGAAATCTGAAGTTTTTAAAAAATTCATTCTTAGGATATGGGCATCGCTAACTCCTGAAGTCAGTAATGCTGTGGCATAGCCCGAAGTATTAAAATATTCCTATAGTATCCTAATACAGTATAAATAAAACAATGCAAATCCTTGAAATGTCATAAAAATATAAACTGCTTGAAATACACAGCAGGTCAGTCAGCAGCTGTGAAATGAAAAGACAGACTACAACATTTTATAGTGCAGACTATAATGCCAATACTGATGTACTTACTGACTGACTAGGTATTTTAGTGAAACATATGTAAATACTTTAAATATCCACCTTTGGATCACAAAATGTAATGTTCAAATTGCGGCGGGGTGGGGGGAGCGAAAACTCCAAAGGCACCACCACTCTTTGCATAGGCTATCAGTGAGCAAATAAGTTCTCGCTTTGTTGCCCACTGATGCATTTTAAACAAGACTATATAGTGTGAGTTCACACTGGATGTAGCGCAGCTCTTGCTTTCCGTCAAGCCAAGTTTGAAAAGGGCCAAAGTGATTCTTTGGGCTTCCTAGTAACTTTTTAAACTTGAAATGCTGTGAGAGAGGGATTGCTTTTGCTTACACTTTCCTAATATTGGAAATTAACCAACCTGGGACTAGAGCATGGACAGTGCTGCTTTGTCATTGAGCTTAATGCAATTGACAGTGTAACTCAGCTAACTGACAGGTGCCAGTTTGAAACTGGTATCTGTTGTATAATGGCAACTTAAGTTCTAGTAAATTCTTAAATTCTGCAAATTTATCTTTTGTATTAATGTAATGTCTATCTAACCTATAATTTTGATAGCAACTTGTTGAAACCCTTGAAAGACAAAAATCCCAAACTAAGGAATTGAAGGATGCACATCAGCAGAGGAAGATTGCAATGCAGGAGTTCTCCGAACTCAATGAACGAATGGCAGAGCTACGCTCACAAAAACAGAAGTTGTCCCGGCATCTCCGTGACAAGGAGGAAGAGTTGGAAGTAGCTATGCAGAAGATTGACACAATGCGTCAGGAAATCCGGAAAGCGGAGAGGGCCAGAAAGGAGGTAAGTTGCCAACAAACTAAAAGAATATGTTTATATTTTACGTTAGTCCTTAGAACATAGATGTTCAGAAAAATATTGGTCGCTGCATAGCACGAGTAATCTTATAAATTAACTTGCCACTTCTTATAAACTATTTATTGATCTTTACTCTGAAGAAATAAGTCCTATAAGGAAACTTGCCTGTTGACATAGACAAACCCGTCAGTGGGTTAGGAAAGAGCAACACAAGATACAAAGAAGCAGAAGGAGCATAGCAGTTGCAAAAATAATGAAGGGGATAGAATGATGAGCATGCTGATAATTATCATTGTAAATTGATTTGTTTTTCAACTTGTCATGGCTTCAAAAGTAACTTGTCCCCAACTGTTTGACAATTTGAACTCTTACCATTGGTTTGTGTCAAGTGTGTAAAGCATTTAGTGCAACTTTCTTCATCCTGGAAGCAGTCGACTTTGTTTCAGTGCCAAATCAAAGAACTGAACACAGCAAAAGGGTATTGGAGATGGTTGGCTGAGTAGAAGTGGAAAGAAAAGCGGCTGACACACAGAGATCACCTCAATTTCTCAGTTATGCTGTCTATTTCTTACTGCAATTCCTTACAAACGGTTCCTTTCCATCTGACTATAGCTTCATAATTGCCACATTGTATCTGTTACTCTGCTGAGCTTCAGATCTTTTTTCGCCCCTCTATCTCCAAGTGCCAGGCCAGAGTACTGCAACAGAAGAGATTTCAAAAACCTTCACTTATGTGGTCCTTGACAAATCAGCAGTGTCACAATTGAAGGCAATAGTAAGCAATTTTTACAAAAAGCACTTAAGTGGCAGTAGTAAAATAACTTCAAAATTTGAAACTCTGCAGCCCAACAGTACTGATTCAAGGTTTCTTTTCACCAAAACACACCTTCCTTTAAGTTCTGCCCCTCGAGCGGCCAGCTGCCCATCACTCATCCCCTAAAGCTGTCACTGTCATTGCCCAGCGCAGCTTCAGGGGGCAATACCCAATTTAGGGTTCGGGGCGCTATGCAAAGTGATGACGTCATCATTACTAGTGGAACGGGGTGCTACAGGTTACCGCTGCCGCTAAACTCCTGCCAAATTTAGCGGAAGTCATCAGCGACGCCACTCCCGGTCGCAAAGTCGCAAATTACCTGAATTTCTAGACCATAGTCTTATTCTTCTGAACAATATCGATTCCTCTTGCACCCTGGGCAGGATTTTTTTTGAGTATGAATGTTTATAAAAGACTTGTGAAGGTCTATCCCATTATTCCCTTTTGACAGTAAATACGAAAAGACAATACTTGACATGTAAAAGCCGTATGGTTATATGGAAACTGATGACATGAATATAACTTCCAAATATATTCTTCATTCCCATCCCTGCGCTCCCCACTCCCCCCAACACTCATTCTCTCCTCTCTTCTTCTGAATGCATTGACTTCCGACTCTCTTATTGGGTGTGATTCTATATACACCTGTCCTTCTTTCTCTCTTTCTCACCCCCCCCCCCCCCCCCCAAACATGTCCTGATTAATCACTCAAGTGGCCATTTTTATAGCTTTTCTAGTGGTTATTGACTGGAGGGTGGGGGAATAGAAACATAGAAATTAGGTGCAGGAGCAGGTCATTCGGCCCCTCGAGCCTGCACCGCCATTCAATAAGGTCATGGCTGATCATTCAACCTCAGTACCCCTTTCCTGCTTTCTCTCCATACCCCTTGATCCCTTTGGCCGTAAGGGCCATATCTAACTCCCTTTTGAATATACCTAATAAACTGGCCTCAACAACTTTCTGCAGTAGAGAATTTCACAGGTTAACCACTCTGAGTGAAGAAATTTATCCTCATCTCTGTCCTAAATGGCTTACCCCTTATTCTTAGACTGAATTCTTAGACCCCTGGTTCTGAAGCTCCCCAGCAACGGGAACATTCTTCCTGCCTCTAACCTGTCCAATCCCGTCAGAATTTTATATGTTTTTATGAGATTCTTTCTCATTCTTCTAAACTCTAGTGGATACAAGCCCAGTTGATCCAGTCTCTCCTCATGTCAGTCCTGCCATCCCAGGAATCAATCTGGTGAACCTTCACTGTACTCCCTCAATAACAAGAATGTCCTTCCTCAGATTAGGAGACCAAAACTGAACACAATATTCCAGGTGTGGCCTCACCAAAGCCCTGTGCAACTGCAGGAGGACCTCCCTGCTCCTATACTCAAATCCTCTAGCTATGAAGGCCAATATGCCATTTGTCACCTTCACTGCCTGCTGTACCTGCATGCCAAACTTCAATGACTGATGTACCATGACCCCCAGGTCTCGTTGCACCTCCCCTTTTCCTAATCTGTCACCATTCAGATAATAATCTGTCTTCCTGTTTTTGCCACCAAAGTGGATAACCTTACATTTATCCACATTATACTGCATCTGCCCACTTACCTAATCTATCCAAGTCACCCTGCAGCCTCTTAGCATCCTCCTCACAGCTCACACCGCCACCCAGCTTAGTGTCATCTGCAAACTTGGAGATATTACACTCAATTCCTTCATCCAAATCATTGATGTATATTGTAAATAGCTGGGGTCCCAGCACTGAGCCCTGTGGCATCCCACTGGTCACTGCCTGCCATTCTGAAAAGGACCCATTTATCCAGACTCTCTGCTGCCAACCAGTTTTCTATCCACATCAGTACATTACCCCCAATACTATGTGCTTTAATTTTGCACGCCAATCTCTTGTGTGGGACCTTGTCAAAACCTTTTGAAAGTCCAAATACACCATATCCACTGGTTCTCCCTTGTCCATTCTACTAGTTACATCCTCAAAAGATTCTGGAAGATTTGTCGAGGATGATTTCCCTTTCATAAATCCATGCTGACTTGGACCGATCCCGTCACTGCTTTCCAAATGCGCTGCTATTTCATCTTTAATAATTGATTCCAACATTTTCCCCACCACTGATGTCAGTCTATAATTTCCGGTTTTCTCTCTCCCTCTTTTTTTAAAGAGTGGTGTTACATTAGCTACCCTCCAGTCCATAGGAACTGATCCGGAGTCAATAGACTGTTGGAAAATGATCACCAATGCATCCACTATTTCTAGGGCCACTTCTTTAAGTACTCTGGGATGCAGCCTATCAGGCCCTGGGGATTTATCGGCCTTCAATCCCAAAAATTTCCCTAACACAATTTCCTGACTAATAAGGATTTCCTTCAGTTCTTCCTTTTCGCTAGACCCTCGAACCCCTATTAGTTCCGGAAGGTTATTTGTGTCTTCCTTAGTGAAGACAGATCCAAAGTATTTGTTCAATTCGTCTGCCATTTCTTTGTTCCCCATTATAAATTCACTTGATTCTGACTGCAAAGGACGTACTTCATTAATTAGTCTTCTCTAATCTTTATCTCTTCACATATCTATAGAAGCTTTTGCAGTCAGTTTTTATGTTCCCTGCAAGCTTCCTCTCATACTTTATTTTCTCCCTCCTAATTAGACCCTTTGTCCTCCTCTGCTGAATTCTAAATTTCTCCCAGTCCTCAGGTTTGCTGCTTTTTCTGGCCAATTTATTTGTCTCTTCCTTGGTTTTAACACTATCCCTAATTTCCTTTGTTAGCCATGGTTGAGCTACCTTCCCCATTTTATTTTTACTCCAGACAGGAATGTACAATGGTTGAGCATGATTCTGTCCTTGTCCACTTCCAGCAGAACAGTGTACCCTGGCCAATTTCATTCTTCTCCTCCTTTAATCCAGCCAATTGTAATGCCTACTGCTGCCTGATTGAGAACTGTTGATCCTGACTGTTTGAAATTTAGATTAACCACATCATATTCCCTAGAAGCACATGGCTTTTTACTTACTGAATCGCTGTGCTTTGGCATGATCCAAGTTTGCTAAAATATTACTCTTGTTTTAATGCTTTCACAAACTGAGTCAAGCCACTCATTGAAAGTGAATTTTCCTTCACTTAAATTTAACTTGCTATTTCTTCGTGATTGTACTGGGCCACATTTAATTTAATTGATTAAGGCATTGATGCAATCTTGTTATTTGGTAAACAGCAAAAGTATGTTATGCATTTAAAATGTGAATAATGTTGCCTAGGGATAGAACTGCAGTGGTAAATCTTATTGGAAAGTGCAGCACAATGCTCTCCACTTTATTGCAGCCAACATTTTTAGTCCTTTGAGCACTCGAACCTATTCCCAACTCTTCAGATGTTACAATTTTTTTGAATATCAAAATCATTTCATAATTTTCTAATGCTGCAAAATAGAATTTGAAAAATACACAGTGCTATTTAACATTTCTTAACACTTAGTTTAATTCAACAATATTAAAAATGTTGATTTTGTTGTTAAAACATTGTTGTGATTAATTATAATGTATACAAAAAGGATTGTGTATCAGTTTTGTGATGGAAAAAGTGAAATACAATGTTATGTGCAGGTTTGCAATGAGTAATTTATTTTCCCCTAGCTGGAAGCTCAATTGGAAGACTCAATCGCTGAAGCATCAAAGGAACGGAAGCTTCGAGAACACAGTGAGGCTTATTCCAAACAGCTGGAAAGTGAAGTGGAGGCATTAAAGGTCAGAATATATTGAAACAATGTCAAAGTTTTAATTAAGTAAATTACGTTTTTATATTGATATGAAGTAGAGGATAATTATAAAACAACCCCCACCCCAAAATGAATTCAAGAAGTTTTAACAATTTGTCTTCACTTATTCAGCTTCCATATCCAAATAAAATAAAAATACTGGGGCACTGTTGAGCATAAGATCCCAGCCTTTTTGCCCAGAGGAGGTGTGTAAAAGATAGGGTTCCAAGAGAGGATTTTTGTATGTTAAAAGTAGTCTCAACTATTTTCTTCCTACATGTTTAGCTGAAGCAAGGAGGTCGGACTGCTGGATCCAGTTTGCAGCACCAGCAAGAACTCTCCAAGGTAAAAGCAGAGCTGGAGAAGAAACTGGTTTTCTATGCGGAGGAACTGGTGAGGTGTGAAGCTGCTCATGGTACAGAAATTAAGAACCTTAAAAAGGAGATTCATGATTCAGATGCCCAACATTTAGCTCTGCAAAAAGATGTCATGATGCTAAAGGATAAATTGGAGAAAGCCAAAAGAGACAGGTAAATAGCCATAGTTGATTGCTAAGAACTATTTGCCTTATTAGTTGCTTTAAAATACATGTACACCACTTGCAGGAGCATTGCAAAAATGTTGGAAGTGTGAGAATTAATTTTGGGAGAGTAGGAGAAAAACACAATTAGAAACTGCCTTGATCAGGTTGGTCTTGGTAGAACATTAAAATTCTGTACCATGAAATGGGACATGGATTTGAACCCATACTGCTATACTCCCAATCTCTTATGTCAGTATGGGCAAGAGCACAGGTCAGGCGCTTCCTTATGGCAAGGAAAAGAGAATCATTCTGTGAGCAGTTCATCCTTCAATTGACCTCAACGCAAGCGGTGGGACCGGGGAATGAGGAGAAAATAACTAATCTGAAGGCATACCCTTATTTTAATAAATAGTGAAGAGTAAAATGTTTTATGGATAATTGTGACTTTATTTGACTTCTCATGATGGTTTTTTCTATCCAGTTACATTTATACAACTGTGCTTTTAATCAGCACAGTCTCTTGCATTTGCTTGACACACATGAATTGCTCTTGATTATTTATGTTTGCTTATATATTAATGTTTGTGGTGCACTCTAATTCTAAAGGTGGTCAGCCTAAATAGAATTATGTACTTGTGTGAAATTTGGGCCTGCAATGTATATAGAGAAAAATTGGAAACCTTGAAACTTCTGCTGGTTGTCCAATATTTTGTTGCAAAAACATGAAATATTTACTGAGCCCTTCAAAGAATCCAGTCAAAAATGTCAGATTAAAATTTTAAATTGTAATTGTGAAGAT
Organism: Pristiophorus japonicus; assembly: GCF_044704955.1. Taxonomy (NCBI): domain Eukaryota; kingdom Metazoa; phylum Chordata; class Chondrichthyes; family Pristiophoridae; genus Pristiophorus; species Pristiophorus japonicus. The sequence continues at coordinate 253,975,737 of NC_091980.1, forward strand.
TTAGACAATGCATTCAAGAAAAGTTTTTATTTTTTGCTGTTATCTGAATTTTCTACTTTTGATCATTGGTAACAACAACTAATGTTCAAACCCAAGTGAATCTAATTTCCAGTAAAGCACTGAGGGATGGAATTTGGTCAGCATTTCCACCACGTTTTTGGTGATAGTCGTATTTTTTGGTGGAATACCACCCAGTGCGAGTTTGATCAAAGTGTTCCGCCGGCGGTTTCGAAATAATGCTGGGGAGCGGACCGCTGGCATGCAACACCGGAAAAACTGCTTCCGCCCAAGTTTGGTGGCAGCGGTGACCCGTAGTCGAGGAGAAAAAAAATGCCCAAGAGAAACCAGCCGGAGCAGCCCTTCAATCAGCGATAGGTATGAAACCCTGCAACAACAAAAAAGGTAAGTTAAAATTTTTGTTTTAATTCTTTTGCAGCGATTCAGTGGAAAAGGGTCCTGTGAATGTGATCCTATTTTTTTTTATTTTCTGTTTCTTTGAAAAATATTTTTGTGTTTTCCCCCCTCCTAGGCCCAACTAGCATCCTCAGACTAAATTTTACTAAAATATGACTGAATTTGACCAGAATCGCGTTTTCCGCCGAGAATCCATGTGGAACACCGATCTTTCCCGCCGAGCGGATTTTTTTTACATTTGTTAATTTTCTGCTGATCTTAATTAAATAATCATAGCGGTTTTTTTCGCTGGTGATCGGGTGGTGGTGGTTTTTGACCAAATTCCAGCCCTTAGGGCCCAAGTTTCGGGCCGCGCCTAAAACGGCGCAGCCCCAACCTGGACGCCTGTTTTTCGCGCCACAAAGTGCGCCTAAAAAAAACTTAGATTCTCCGGCTCCCTGGAGGCCCTCTGGAGCCGGGCGCGGCGCAGCACGTTGTGTAGGGGGCGGAGCTAGGTCCCTGCGCTGAAAACAGTGCCGGGACCTCTGCACATGTGTGCTACAGTGGGCGCGCATGTGCAGTAGCTCCAGGCGCCCAAAACTGTGTGGGAGGGGCCCGAAGCACGCAGCCCCTAGCCCTGGCCGAATGGCCTCACTGGGGCTGCGTGCATAAGTCTGCCTCCCACGCCCAGATCCTGCTTCTCCTGACCCGACCCGACCCGACTCCCTCTCTCTCTCTCTCTCTCTCTCTCTCTCTCTCTCTCTCTCTCTCTCTTTTCTCCCCCCCCCCCCCCCCCCCCCCCCACCCCCGGACCCGACCCGCGCTTCCCCCCTCCCCCCACCCGACCTGACCTCTCCTTCCCACCACCACCCCCCGACCCGACTCGACCCCCCCCCCCGGACGGAACCGACCTGTCCGACCAGCGCTCCCTCCCTACCTGAACCAACCCCCCCCCCCCCCCGCCCCCGCCGGCGGACCCGACCCACGCTCCCCCCGACCCGGGCCCCGGACCCGACCTAATGCCACCTACCTGTAAAATCTGGTGCTGGGGACGGGCCCGGCCCGTTCAGCCTCCCTCCCCCTTCTCCTTCCCCCCCCCCCCCTCTCTCTCCTTTCCCCCCTTCTCCTTCCCCCCCTTCTCCTTTCCCCCCCCCTTCTCCTTTCCCCCCCCCTTCTCCTTTCCTGCCCCCTTCTCCTTCCCCCCTTCTCCTTTCTTCCTTCCCCCCTTCTCCTTTCTCCTTTCCCCCCCTTCTCCTTTCCCCCCCCTTCTCCTTTCCCCCCTTCTCCTTTCCCCCCCTTCTCCTTTCCTCCCCCCTTCTCCTTTCCTCCCCCCTTCTCCTTTCCTCCCCCCTTCTCCTTTCCTCCCCCCTTCTCCTTTCCTCCCCCCTTCTCCTTTCCTCCCCCCTTCTCCTTTCCTCCCCCCTTCTCCTTTCCTCCCCCCTTCTCCTTTCCTCCCCCCTTCTCCTTTCCTCCCCCCTTCTCCTTTCCTCCCCCCTTCTCCTTTCCTCCCCCCTTCTCCGTTCCCCCCCTTCTCCGTTCCCCCCCTTCTCCGTTCCCCCCCTTCTCCGTTCCCCCCCTTCTCCGTTCCCCCCCTTCTCCGTTCTCCCCCCTTCTCCTTTCCCCCCCTTCTCCTTTCCCCCCCTCTTCTCCTTTCTCCCCCCACTTCTCGTTCCCTGTCTCCTCTCCCTCCCCCCTTCTCTTTCCTTTCTCTTCTTCCCCCCCCCCCGTCCCCTTCTCTTCTCCCCCCTTTCCCCTTCTCTTCCCTTTCCCCCCTTTCCCCTTCTCCTCTCTCCCCCTTTCCCCTTCTCCTCTCTCCCCCTTTCCCCTTCTCCTCTCTCCCCCTTTCCCCTTCTCCTCTCTCCCCCTTTCCCCTTCTCCTCTCTCCCCCTTTCCCCTTCTCCTCTCTCCCCCTTTCCCCTTCTCCTCTCTCCCCCTTTCCCCTTCTCCTCTCTCCCCCTTTCCCCTTCTCCTCTCTCCCCCTTTCCCCTTCTCCTCTCTCCCCCTTTCCCCTTCTCCTCTCTCCCCCTTTCCCCTTCTCCTCTCTCCCCCTTTCCCCTTCTCCTCTCTCCCCCTTTCCCCTTCTCCTCTCTCCCCCTTTCCCCTTCTCCTCTCTCCCCCTTTCCCCTTCTCCTCTCTCCCCCTTTCCCCTTCTCCTCTCTCCCCCTTTCCCCTTCTCCTCTCTCCCCCTTTCCCCTTCTCCTCTCTCCCCCTTTCCCCTTCTCCTCTCTCCCCCTTTCCCCTTCTCCTCTCTCCCCCTTTCCCCTTCTCCTCTCTCCCCCTTTCCCCTTCTCCTCTCTCCCCCTTTCCCCTTCTCCTCTCTCCCCCTTTCCCCTTCTCCTCTCTCCCCCTTTCCCCTTCTCCTCTCTCCCCCTTTCCCCTTCTCCTCTCTCCCCCTTTCCCCTTCTCCTCTCTCCCCCTTTCCCCTTCTCCTCTCTCCCCCTTTCCCCTTCTCCTCTCTCCCCCTTTCCCCTTCTCCTCTCTCCCCCTTTCCCCTTCTCCTCTCTCCCCCTTTCCCCTTCTCCTCTCTCCCCCTTTCCCCTTCTCCTCTCTCCCCCTTTCCCCTTCTCCTCTCTCCCCCTTTCCCCTTCTCCTCTCTCCCCCTTTCCCCTTCTCCTCTCTCCCCCTTTCCCCTTCTCCTCTCTCCCCCTTTCCCCTTCTCCTCTCTCCCCCTTTCCCCTTCTCCTCTCTCCCCCTTTCCCCTTCTCCTCTCTCCCCCTTTCCCCTTCTCCTCTCTCCCCCTTTCCCCTTCTCCTCTCTCCCCCTTTCCCCTTCTCCTCTCTCCCCCTTTCCCCTTCTCCTCTCTCCCCCTTTCCCCTTCTCCTCTCTCCCCCTTTCCCCTTCTCCTCTCTCCCCCTTTCCCCTTCTCCTCTCTCCCCCTTTCCCCTTCTCCTCTCTCCCCCTTTCCCCTTCTCCTCTCTCCCCCTTTCCCCTTCTCCTCTCTCCCCCTTTCCCCTTCTCCTCTCTCCCCCTTTCCCCTTCTCCTCTCTCCCCCTTTCCCCTTCTCCTCTCTCCCCCTTTCCCCTTCTCCTCTCTCCCCCTTTCCCCTTGCTGTCAGAAACACAGACACTAACAGACAGAGGGTGAGAGAGACACACAGTCAGAGAGATAGAGACACTGACAGAGACACACTGGGGGTGGGGGGGGGCATTCCAGCACGCTGTTGGAGGGCTCCCGGTGCTGCAGTCGGTAAGTAGAAAATGTTTTATTTATTGATTTAAAAAATTATTTCTTCTTAATTTTTTTTGATTGATTTATTGGTTGATTTATTGATCTTTTTAGCATTTATTATTGATGATGGCTCTTTATTTGTAAAACTGAAGTGTTTAATGTTTGTTAACTTCCCTTTAACCCCCCCCCCCCCCATTCCCTACGCCTGATTTGTAACCTATGCCTGATTTTCTAAAGTGTAGACAAGGTTTTTTCGAGCGTACAAAAATCTTCACTTACTCCATTCTAAGTTAGTTTGGAGTAAGTTTTCCCTGCCGAAACTTTGAAAACAGGCGTAAGTGGCCGGACACACCACCTTTTGAAAATAAAATTCTGTTCCAAAGTAAAACTATTCTAACTGACTCGAACTGGAGCAAACTAAATGCCGAGAATTTGAATTTCTAAGATACTCCGTTATACACCAGTTGCTCCAAAAAATTAGGAGCAACTGAGGCCGAAACTTGGGCCCATGGTTTGGACAATATTCAAAAATCCATTGAACAAACATACATTTAGTATAACAGGATGTTGGGTTTGTAAATGTTTCGGGTTAAATTTATTGCAGATTTTCAGATTTATTTCATTATTAATATATCTATGTACTTGGTTGTTTGGGAGCAATTCAGTGACTTGCTTTCTGTGCAAGTATTAAGTGTAATGCTTTTCAGATTTAAAAAATCACATTACAGTTACTAGATCATTATGTATTTTGAACCGTTGGACTTGTTGTAAAATTATGCTTAGTTTATGCTACAATTTTTGTGTATGTTGAATCATCATCATCATAGGCAGTCCCTCGAAATCGAGGAAGACTTGCTTCCACTCAGTGAGTTCTCAGGTGACTGTACAGCCCAATACGGGAATTACAGTCTCTGTCACAGGTGGGACACTCGTTGAAGGAAAGGGTGGGTGGGGAGTCTGGTTTGCTGCATGCTCCTTCCGCTGCCTGCGCTTGTTTTCTGCATGCTCTCAGCGATGTGACTCGAGGTGCTCAGCGCCCTTCCGGATGCTCTTCCTCCACTTAGGGTGGTCTTTGGCCAGGGATTCCCAGGTGTCGGTGGGAATGTTGCACTTTATCAAGGAGGCTTTGATGGTGTCCTTGAAACGTTTCCTCTGCCCACCTGGTGATCGCTTGGCGTGAAGGAGTTCCGAGTTGAGCGCTTGCTTTGGGAGTCTTGTGTCAGGCATGCTGACGATATGGCCCGCCCAATGGTTGAGTGTCGTCAGTGCTTCGATGCTGGGGATGTTGGCTTGATTGAGAACACTGACATTGGTGCATCTATCCTCCCAGGGGATTTGCAGGATCTTGCAATTTCTCCAGTGATTTGAGGTGTCTACTGAATATGGTCAACGTCTCTAAGCCATATAGGAGGGCGAGTATCACTACAGCCCTGTAGACCATAAGCTTGGTGCCAGATTTGAGGTCCTGGTCTTCGAACACACTCCTCCTCAGGTGACTGAAGGCTGCACTGATGCACTAGAGGTGGTGTTCGACATCGTCGTCGATGTCTGCCCTTGCTGATGGTAGGCTCCCGAGGTATGGAAAGTGGTCCACGTTGGAACATAAGAATTAGGAAGGAGTAGGCCATCTAGCCCCTCGAGCCTGCTCCACCATTCAACAAGATCATGGCTGATCTGGCCATGGACTCAGCTCCACTTACCAGCCCGCTCCCCATAACCTTTAATTCCCTTATTGGTTAAAAATCTATCTATCTGTGACTTGAATACATTCAATGAGCTAGCCTCAACTGCTTTCTTGGGCAGACAATTCCACAGATTCACAACCCTCTGGGAGAAGAAATTCCTTCTCAACTCGGTTTTAAATGGGCTCCCCCGTATTTTGAGGCTGTGCCCCCTAGTTCTAGTCTCCCCGACCAGTGGAAACAACCTATCTGCCTCTATCTTGTCTATCCCTTTCATTATTTTAAATGTTTGTATAAGATCACCCCTCATCCTTCTGAACTCCAACGAGTAAAGACCCAGTCTACTCAATCTATCATCATAAGGTAACCCCCTCATCTCCGGAATCAGCCTAGTGAATCGTGTCTGTACCCCCTTCAAGGCTAGTATATCCTTCCTTAAGTAAGGTGACCAAAACTGCACGCAGTACTCCAGATGCGGCCTCACCAATACCCTGTACAGTTGCAGAATGGCAGGCAGTGACTAGTGGGGTACCGCAAGGTTCTGTGCTGGGGCCCCAGCTGTTTACACTGTACATTAATGATTTAGACGAGGGGATTAAATATAGTATCTCCAAATTTGCGGATGACACTAAGTTGGGTGGCAGTGTGAGCTGCGAGGAGGATGCAGAGTGACTTGGATAGGTTAGGTGAGTGGGCAAATGCATGGCAGATGAAGTATAATGTGGATAAATGTGAGGTTATCCACTTTGGTGGTAAAAACAGAGACAGACTTATCTGAATGGTGACAGATTAGGAAAAGGGGAGGTGCAACGAGACCTGGGTGTCATGGTACATCAGTCATTGAAGGTTGGCATGCAGGTACAGCAGGCGGTTAAGAAAGCAAATGGCATGTTGGCCTTCATAGCGAGGGGATTTGAGTACAGGGGCAGGGAGGTGTTGCTACAGTTGTACAGGGCCTTGGTGAGGCCACACCTGGAGTATTGTGTACAGTTTTGGTCTCCTAAACTGAGGAAGGACATTCTTGCTATAGAGAGAGTGCAGCGAAGGTTCACCAGACTGATTCCCGGGATGGTGGGACTGACCTATCAAGGAAGACTGGATCAACTGGGCTTGTATTCACTGGAGTTCAGAAGAATGAGAGGGGACCTCATAGAAACGTTTAAAATTCTGCTGGGTTTAGACAGGTTAGATGCAGAAAAAATGTTCCCAATGTTGAGGAAGTCGAGAACCAGGGGTCACAGTTTAAGGATAAGGGGTAAGCCATTTAGGACCGAGATGAGGAGAAACTTCTTCACCCAGAGAGTGGTGAACCTGTGGAATTCTCTACCACAGAAAGCTGTTGAGGCCAATTCACTAAATATATTCAAAAAGGAGTTAGATGAAGTCCTTACTACTAGGGGAATCAAGGGGTATGGCGAGAAAGCAGGAATGGGGTACTGAAGTTGCATGTTCAGCCATGAACTCATTGAATGGCGGTTTGGCTGGAAGGGCCAAATGGCCTACTCCTGCACCTATTTTCTATGTTTCTATGCAGCAGGACCTCCCTGCTTCTGTACTCCATCCCTCTCTCAATGAAGATCAACATTCCATTCGCCTTCCTGATTACCTGCTGCACCTGCAAACTCACTTTTTGGGATTCATGCACAAGGACCCCCAGGTCCCTCTGCACCGCAGCATGTTGTAATTTCTCCCCATTCAAATAATACCTTTTACTGTTTTATTATTCCAAGGTGGATGACCTCACATTTTCCGACGTTGTATTCCATCTGTCAAACCTTAGCCCATTCGCTAAACCTATCTAAATCTCTTTGCAGCCTCTGTGTCCTCTACACAACCCACTTTCCCACTAATCTTTGTGTCATCTGCAAATTTTGTTACACTGCACTCTGTCCCCTCTTCCAGGTCATCTATATATATTGTAAACAGTTGTGGTCCCAGCACCGATCCCTGTGGCACATCACTAACCGCTGATTTCCAACCCGAAAAGGACCCATTTATCCCGACTCTCTGCTTTCTGTTAGCCAGCCAATTCTCTATCCATGCGAATACATTTCCTCTGACTCCGCGTACCTTTATCTTCTGCAGTAACCTTTTGTGTGGCACCTTATCGAATGCCTTTTGGAAATATAAATACACCACATCCATCGGTACACCTCTATCCACCATGCTCGTTATATCCTCAAAGAATTCCAGTAAATTAGTTAAACATGATTTCCCCTTCATGAATCAATGTTGCGTCTGCTTGATTGCACTATTCCTATCTAGATGTCCCGCTATTTCTTCCTTAATAGTTTCAAGCATTTTCCCCACTAGAGATGTTAAACTAACTGGCCTATAGTTACCTGCCTTTTGTCTGCCCCCTTTTTTAAACAGAGGCGTTACATTAGCTGCTTTCCAATCCGCTGGTACCTCCCCAGAGTCCAGAGAATTTTGGTAGATTATAACAAATACATCTGCTATAACTTCTGCCATCTCTTTTAATACCCAAGGCTGCATTTCATCAAGACCAGGGGACTTGTCTACCTTGAGTCCCATTAGCCTGTCCAGCACTACCTCCCTAGAGATAGTGATTGTCTCAAGGTTCTCCCTTCCCACATTCCCGTGACCAGCAATCTTTGGCATGGTTTTTGTGTCTTCCACTGTGAAGACCGAAGCAAAATAATTGTTTAAGGTCTCAGCCATTTCCACATTTCCTATTATTAAATCCCCCTTCTCATCTTCTAAGGGACCAACATTTACTTTAGTCACTCTTTTCCGTTTTATATATCGGTAAAAGCTTTTACTATCTGTTTTTATGTTTTGCGCAAGTTTACTTTCGTAATCTATCTTTCCTTTCTTTATTGCTTTCTTAGTCATTCTTTGCTGTCGTTTAAAATTTTCCCAATTTTCTAGTTTCCCACTAACCTTGGCCACCTTATAGGCATTGGTTTTTAATTTGATACGCTCCTTTATTTCCTTGGTTATCCACGGCTGGTTATCCCTTCTCTTACCGCCCTTCTTTTTCACTGGAATATATTTTTGTTGAGCACTATGAAAGAGCTCCTTAAAAGTCCTCCACTGTTCCTCAGTTGTACCACCGTTTAGTCTGTGTTCCCAGCCTACTTTAGCTAACTCTGCCCTCATCCCACTGTAGTCCCCTTTGTTTAAGCATAGTACGCTCGTTTGAGACACTACTTCCTCACCCTCAATCTGTATTACAAATTCAACCATACTGTGATCACTCATTCCGAGAGGATCCTTTACTCGGAAATCGTTTATTATTCCTGTCTCATTACACAGGACCAGATCTAAGATAGCTTGCTCCCTTGTAGGTTCTGTAACATACTGTTCTAAGAAACAATCCCGTATGCATTCTATGAATTCCTCCTCCAGGCTACCCCGTGCGATTTGATTTGACCAATCGATATGTAGGTTAAAATACCCCATGATTACTGCCGTTCCTTTTTCACATGCCTCCATTATTCCCTTGATTATTGTCCGCCCCACCGTGAAGTTATTATTTGGGGGCCTATAAACTACGCCCACCAGTGACTTTTTCCCCTTACTATCTCTAATCTCCACCTACAATGATTCAACATTTTGTTCATTAGAGCCAATATCATCTCTCACAACTGCCCTGATATCATCCTTTATTAACAGAGCTACCCCACCTCCTTTCCCTTCTTGTCTATCCTTCCGAATTGTCTGATACCCCTGTATGTTTAATTCCCAGTCTTGGCCACCCTGCAACCACATTTCTGTAATGGCCACCAAATCATACCCATATGTAATGATTTGTGCCGTCCAAGGCCATGTCGTGGATTTTGATGACCGGGGGGCAGTGCTGTGTGGCGGGGTCAGGTTGGTGGAGGACCTTTGTCTTATGGATGTTTAGTGTAAGGCCCATGCTTCCCTCAGTGAAGATATTGACGATGGCTTGGAGTTCAGCCTCTGTGCGCAGACGCAAGCGTCGTCCGTGTACTGTAGTTCGATGACAGAGGATGGGACGGTCTTGGATCTAGTCTGGAGGCGACGATGGTTGAGCAGGTTCCCACTGGTTCTATAGTTTAGTTCCACTCCAGCGGGGAGCTTGTTGAACATGTGATGGAGCATTGCAGTGTGGAAGATCGAGAAGAGGGTTGGCACGATGACGCAGCCCTGTTTGACCCTGGTCCGGATGTGGATTGGGTCTCTGGTGGATCTGTCGGTCAGGATCATGGCTTGCATGTCGTCGTGGAGCAGGCAGAGGATGGCGACAAACTTTTGGGGGCAGCTGAAACGGCTCCATAGTCCCTCGCGGTTAACAGTGTCAAAGGCCTTTGTGAGGTCAAAGGCAGCCATGTACAATTGTTGGTGCTGTTCCCTGAATTTCTCTTGTAGTGAAGCTGCACTGAGTAGTGAATGATTAATCTTCTATCTGAGCCTTTGAGTATAATTTGGATAAGTAAGAGACTTGCCTTACATATCTAGCCCTAGCTTTAAATCCCAACGTGTGTGATTGTGATGTTTTTGGGTGTAACTGTCTCTTGCAGACCATTGTCTATATTCGTCATCATCATCATTGTTGGACATTGTAATGAGGCATCAGAAAAGACCCACATAAAGGATAATTGAACAAATAAATTGGCAATTTATGGCAATTTTTTTTTTTAAAGCTGAATATATCTATTTTCTTGTGTACAGGCACAATGAGATGGAAGAAACTCTGGGTGAACTGAAAAAGAAGTATGAATGTGAACGCAGCATGCTTATTGAAGAGAACAAGAAATTTTCAGTTGACAATGATCGAGTAAGTCACTTACTTCACCTTTGCTATTTACTTCAGTATTATTGTCGTCCTGTGTACCTGAATTAAGGTAAATGTTCTTCGCAAAAATATGTCTAATTACCCATACATTCATTTTTGATGTAGAGTATTATCAGATGCATATATTTATAACACCAGGTTTGGACAGGAGTTCATTTTGGGTAGGAAACTAGTAATTTGATCTTTTGAAATAAGTCTATCAAAAAACATCAGCAACTTCCTAGGTTTTTCTGATGCTGCACATTGCTGCTGGCCCTGTTTTATTGCATTTTTGCTCCAGCCTTGCGAGTTATGGCCCTGCAAGGATAGGACTCATACTAAGGAATTGGTCAAAAGATACAACCTAATCCAGTTAGGATCAGTCAACTTTTTCTGTACTGTTGTAGATGTTCTAAATCCCAGGAAAAACAAATATTGATCTGTTTATATGATGCATACTGGCCATGCAAATTACTTGTAATAAGTGACAGATTAATTCTATTAAACAATACAGTAGCAGCTTTATGCAATTGCATGCTGTTCTGTTCTTAGCTGTTTACCTGAAATGTTTTACAAATGATTTAAAAACAAAGACTACTTTTATTTTTTAAAAACTCTGCTTTTGTCAACTATCATAATTACTGATAACGAATGAGATCCCAGCCAGTACAGTAATTGGCTCACTGCAGTTGATCTTGATGGTCCTGGGCATGCAATAGGAAAATAAGCCTGGGTTCTCACTCCTGATAGTTATTCAATAATATCTGCTGGGAGGTGCACATGTATGGACATTGGCTGAGGGTAGGGTGAGGCTTTTCTATATTTTATTAAAAAAATTAAATATGTCCAACTTGTTACAAACTCATATGTACTACCAGATTATTAGGCATTTAATCTAATTGAGTTTTTGAGCTTCTCTGATAGAGTTTTTGCTGGATTAGAAAATGTTTTGCTTTAATGCAAATTTATGATAAAATTCTATTTGCACACAATATTCACACACTCTACATTTGAAAATATTTGTGTATTCCCTATTTATGAATTACAGCCTTTGATTTTCAGATGTGTACATTTGTGGACAAGCTTACAGCACAGAACAGACGACTTGAAGATGAATTGCAGGACCTGGCAGCCAGAAAAGAGTCAGTGGCTCACTGGGAAGCTCAAATTGCAGAGATTATACAGTGGTGTGTATTAGTATTCCTTTAAAAATAGAACTGTTTCACTACCACTGTTGTAGACATTTATGTGATTGTGTTCCCTGTAATGTCTGTAGGTTCTATTGGTATTCTTTGTGTATTTATTATAAATCATTATATAACAAGGAGACTTTCTCTTTATTTGCACACATGTAAATAAGACTGCTGCTACTTAGTACTTTGTATTTTCAAATGCTTTAGTGTACTGATTCCTGATTAATCTCGAGAGTATTTGAATTTTGTATTGGTTGAGCAGGAAGAATATTAGTTAAAACAGTCAATTTTTTTGTAAAACAGTTTCCTTAATCACAGAAAATTTATGCCTTTTATGTTTGTCTACCCATAGAATACACTCTCGCTTCTTTCAAATTGTTTTAAATTTGAATGGCTAGTTATAAAACTATGAAAACTAGAATAACAAGCAAATATTTATGGATTAAAACCTTTGTTATATAATTTAAATTGGGATGGAAGATTGTGTATGTAATAGTTTACCAGAACACATTAAGGAGCCTCAAAGCCTTGTTTTTTTTCAAATTATTAGGGTGAGTGATGAGAAGGACGCAAGAGGATACTTGCAGGCTCTGGCATCCAAGATGACCGAAGAACTTGAATCACTGCGCAATTCCAGTCTAGGTTCAAGAACACTGGTATGATTGTAATAGTCATTCACTCTGATTTAAATGAGTCCTGATCATTATAATCTTTCATTTTGTTTTTACTGAAGAAAGAATGTGAGTCTTTCAACAAATGGATATAATTTATATTAGAAATATTAATTCAGCCTTGTGAAAATCATCTTGGGTGTAGAAAAATATAGGTTGTATGTTAAAACACCATTTATGGACAAATAATCTTGCACACAAGAAAAGTAGTGAATGTACTTTTCTACATCTAATAACATTTTACCTGTGATTAATCTGTGGATTTACTTGATCAACAAATCATGAAGAAAACTATTTTTTATCAAACATCAATATATTGCTTTGTGCCTATACTTGGTAAATTTAACTGTTAAATCTCTAATCCTATATAATGATACAAATACATGATAGTATAAAATATTTCTGCAGAAAATAGCATATTATGGTCACCGACCATCTACAACCTGAGGGAAATGTGCTGCGATTTTATTTCTACATAGTTGATCATGGAGTAACAAATGAAATTCAGCAAAATACAAAGCTGATTTGACTTTTAACTATTGGAGAGCTTTCACCATCAATGCTCCTTTTAGGAATCTGTTGTGTATATATAATTGTTGTAATTGTATTTAAAAAGTGATTGCTGATGTCACCAACATAGCTTAGAATTTACTGAGCTCAATAATATGAGAAGCCAAAGTAACATCAGTAATTGCCATCAGTCCATGAAACAGGGTGTTTCAAAGATGTGTTAATTCAGCTCCCTCACTTTTGGGACTGGTAACTTCTCCAGGCTAATATTATTTAGACAAACCGTTATGTTAATTCCTATGTCTTATTATTTTACTCTTCCAGGATCCGCTGTGGAAAGTGAGACGCAGCGCAAAGTTGGATATGTCAGCTAGATTAGAACTACAGTCAGCTCTTGAAGCAGAAATACGTGCTAAGCAGTTAGTACAGGAAGAGCTCAGTAGAGTGAAAGCTACCAACATGGCATTTGAGAGGTATGATTTTCATTATCATCCTGGTGCTGGATTTATGGTACATGTGTTCAGTAGCACTGCTATTCATCTCCCATGGCATTGCTCATAGAATTGAATAGGCCTCCACAGATGTCGCCTTTGACCACTCAGTAGCCACCATAAATCAGAAGAATAAAATAGGATGTTCATAAACTCAGCTCCAGACTTCTGCAAGCTGCCCTGTAACCACATGTTAGATTTTCACCTTGAACTTTTACATGTTTTAACGTTATTTGACCGTAAACTTTCAGTTGTAACTTTTAAATAGTCAACTTAGTCGCAACAAGGATAGAACTTAGCAAGGATAGAAGTAAATGGGCTTGATCTGATAGCTATTATGGAGACCTGGTTGCAGAGTGACCAAGGTTGGGAACTAAATATTCCAGGATACTTGACTTCTAGAAGAATTAGGCAGAATGGAAAATAAAGGATCGGATAAGGACCGACGAGAGAAAGGACCTTTGCTCAGAAAATCAAGATGTAGGATCACTTTGGGTGGAACTAAGAAACAACAAGAGGCAGAAAACACTGGTGGGAATAGTTTATAGGCCTCCTAACAGTAGTTGTAGTGTCGGACGCAGTATAAATCAGGAAATTAGAGTTGCATGTAACTGGGGTAATACAGTAATCATGGAGGACTTTAATTTTTATATAGACTGGACAAACCAAATTTGCAGTAATAGTGCAGAGGGCGAGTTCATGGAATGCATTCAAAATAGTTTTCTAGATCACTTTGTCGAGGGACCAATTAGGGAGCAGACTATTTTAGATCTAATATTGCACAATGAGACAGGGTTAATTAATAACCTTGTAGTAAAGGAGCCTCTGAGGAACAGTGATCATAACATGATGGAATTTTATGTTGAGTTTGAGTTTTTTATTCGTTCCGGGATGTGGGCGTCGCAGGCAAGGCCAGCATTTATTGCCCATCCCTAATTGCCTTCTCAAGGACAATGGAACAAGCTGCCATTTCATGTGGTGGATGCAGACTCGTTGAATTCCTTCAAACGAAAGAAGGATTTGTTTCTGACGGAGATCACCTCTTACAGAAGGTAGGTACTGCAAGGAATTTAATGGCCAGAGTGATCTCTTGCACTAGTTTTGATCGCCTAGATGGGTCGGAGAGGAATTTCCCAGATTTTTTTCCCCAAATTGACCTGGGTTTTTAATCTGGTTTTTTGCCTCTCCCAGGAGATCACATGGTTTCGGGTGGGGTGGAATGTATATGTTGTGATACACAAGGTATCGTAATTGTCTGGGAGAGGCTCGATGGACCAGATGATCTTTACCTGTCCGTCATTGTTCGTATGTTCGTACATCCCGGAACGAATAAAAAAAAAACATAGGTATGAGAGGTGAGTTGACTAAGGTAGGTTGGGAAACTAGATGAAAAGATAGGACGGTAGATAAACAATAACAAACATTTTTTTTAAATTCATAATTCACAATGAATATAAGTTCCCTTAAGGAATAAAAACACCACGGGAAAATGATCCAGCCGTGGCTAACAAGAGAAGTTCAAAATAGTATCAGATTAAAGGAAGAGGCTTACAATGTGGCCGAAAAGAATAGTAAGCCTACGGTTGGGAGAATTTGAGAATTCAGCAAAGGAGGACCAAGAAATTAATAGAGAAAATGGAACATGAGAATAAACTAGCAAGAGACATATTGTAAAAGCTCTAAGTATATAAAAAGGAAGAGATTAGCAAAAGTAAACATGGGTCCCTTGTAGGCAGAGACGGGAGAAATTATAATGCGGAATAAGGAAATGGCAGACATTAAACAAATACTTTTGCATCTGTCTTCACAGAAGCAGACACAAAAAACATTCTGGAAATAGCGGGGAACCAAGGATCTAGTGAGAATGAGGAACTTAAAGAAATAGTACTGGAGAAATTAATGGGACTAAAAGTCAACAAATCCCCTGGACATAAGAACATAAGAATTAGGAACAGGAGTAGGCCATCTAGCCCCTCGAGCCTGCTCCGCCATTCAATAAGATCGTGGCTGATCTGGCCATGGACTCAGCTCCACTTACCCGCCCTCTCCCCGCAACCCTTATTGGTTAAAAATCTATCTATCTGTGACTTGAATACATTCAATGAGCTAGCCTCAACTGCTTCCTTGGGCAGACAATTCCACAGATTCACAACCCCCTGGGAGAAGAAATTCCTTCTCAACTTGGTTTTAAATAGGCTCCCCTGTATTTTGAGGCTGTGCCCCCTAGTTCTAGTCTCCCCGACCAGTGGAAACAACCTATCTGCCTCTAACCCTAACCCTAACCCTTTCATTATTTTAAACGTTTCTATAAGATTACCCCTCATCCTTCTGAACTCCAACGAGTAAAGACCCAGTCTACTCAATCTATCATCATAAGGTAACCCCCTCATCTCCGGAATCAGCCTAGTGAATCGTCTCTGTACCCCCTCCAAAGCCAGTATATCCTTCCTTAAGTAAGGTGACCAAAATTGCACGCAGTACTCCAGGTGCGGCCTTACCAATACCCTGTGCAGTTGCAGCAGGACCTCCCTGCTTTTGTACTCCATCCCTCTCGCAATGAAGGCCAACATTCCATTCGCCTTCCTGATTACCTGCTGCACCTGCAAACTAACTTTTTGGCTTTCATGCACAAGGACCCCCAGGTCCCTCTGCACCGCAGCATGTTGTAATTTCTCCCCATTCAAATAATAATCCATTTTACTGTTTTTTTTTTCCCAAGGTGGATGACCTCACACTTTCCAACATTGTATTCCATCTGCCAAACCTTAGTCCATTCGCTTAACCTATCCAAATCTCTTTGCAGCCTCTCTGTGTCCTATACACAACCCGCTTTCCCACTAATCTTTGTGTCATCTGCAAATTTTGTTACACTACACTCTGTCCCCTCTTCCAGGTCATCTATGTATATTGTAAACAGTTGTGGTCTCAGCACCGATCCCTGTGGCACATCACTAACCGCCGATTTCCAACCCAAAAAGGACCCATTTATCCCAACTCTCTGCTTTCTGTTAGCCAGCCAATTCTCTATCCATGCGAATACATTTCCTCTGACTCCGCGTACCTTTATCTTCTGCAGTAACCTTTTGTGTGGCACCTTATCGAATGCCTTTTGGAAATCTAAATACACCACATCCATCGGTACACCTCTATCCACCATGCTCGTTATATCCTCTAAGAATTCCAGTAAATTAGTTAAACATGATTTCCCCTTCATGAATCCATGGATGAGCATCCACAGCCCTCTGCAGTAAAGAATTCCAAAGATTTACAACCCTTTGAGTGAAGAAATCTTTCATCTCAGTCCTAAATGGCTGACCCCTTATTCTGAGATTGTGATTCCTGGTTCTAGACTCCCCAGCCAGGGAAAATATTCTACCAGCATCTCCCCTATTAAGCCCCTAAAGAGTTTTATGTTTCAATGAGATCATCTCTCATCCATAGATGTAGACCTAATGGCCTACATCCTAGGGTTTTAAGAGGTGGCTCCAGAGATAGTGGATGCATTGGTTTTGATCTTTCAGAATTCCCTAGATTCTAGAACGGTCCCCACGGATTGGAAGGTAGCAAATGTAACCACACTATTCAAGAAAGGAGGGAGGGAGAAAACTGGGAACTATAGACCAGTTAGTCTGACATCGGTAGTAGGGAAAATGCTAGAATCTATTATTAGGGATTTGGTAATGGCATTTAGAAAAATCATAATGATTGGGCAGAGTCGATATGAACTTATGAAAGATAAATTGTGTTTGACAAATCTAAGAGTTTATTGAGGTTGTAACTAGCATGGTAGATAAGGGAAAACCAGTGGATGCAGTAGATTTGGATTTTTAAAAAGCATTTGAAAAGGTGCCACACAAGAGGTTATTACACAAAAATAGGGCTCGTGGGATTGGGGATATATGGTTAACGATCAGAAAACAGAGTAGGAATAAACAAGTCATTTTCAGGTTGGCAGGCTGTAACTAGTGGGCTACTGCAAGGATCAGTGCTTGGGCCTCCACTATTTACAATCTATATCAATGATTTAGATGAGGGGACAGCGTGTAATATATCCAAGTATGCTAACGATACAAAGCTAGTTGGGAAAGTAAGTTGTGAGGAGGATGCAAAGAGGCTGCAAGGGGATATAGACAGGTTAAGTGAGTGGGCAAGAAAAGGGCAGATGGACTCTAATGTCAAGAAATGTGAAGTTACCCACTTTGGTAGGAAATATAGAAAAGTAGAATATTTTTTAAAAGGTGAGAGATTGGGAAATGTTGATATTCAGAGGGACCTGAGAGTCCTTGTACACGAATCACAAAGTTAACATGCAGGTACAGCAAACAATTAGGAAAGCAAATAGTATGTTGGCCTTTATTACAAAAGGATTGGAGTATAAGAGTAAAGAAGTCTTACTGCAATTATATAAGGCTTTGGTGAGACCACACCTGGAGTACTGTGTACAGTTTTGGTCTCCTTACCTAAGGAAGGATATACTTGCCTTGGAGGGAGTGCAACAAAGGTTCACTAGACTGATTCCTGGGATGGGGGAAGATATCCCTTTGAACAGAGATTGAGGAGACTAGACCTAGATTCCCTAGAATTTAGAAGAATGAGAGATGATCTCATTGAAACATACAACCTTTTCGGGGCTTAATAGGGGAGATGTTGGTAGGATGTTTTCCCTGGCTGGGGAGTCTAGAACCAGGAATCACCGTCTCAGAATAAGGGGTCAGCCATTTAGGACTGAGATGAAAGATTTCTTCACTCAAAGGGTTGTAAATCTTTGGAATTCTTTACCCCAGAGAGCTGTGGATGCTCATTCACTGAGTATATTCAAGACAGAGATTGATACATTTTTGGATGCTAAGGGAATCAAGGGATATGAGGATAGTGCGAGAAGATATTGGGGTAGAAGATTACCCATGGTCTTATTGCATGGCGGAGCATGCTCGAAAGGCGGAATGGCCTACTCCTGCTCCTATTTCTTCTTAAATTTATAGCTTTTGTTGTGAAACTGTTATGCTTTTGATAATTTTATGGAATATATTCATCTGATTTTTTTTTTAAATAGGAAGAGGCCATCCCCCTTTTGGCTTTGTAACTGGCAAATGGTGTTCAAAAATATTGAATGTTAAAATCTTTGGCAAATATTCTACAGCCACATATAAAAACTTTTATTTCAATCGAATTGATCTTGGTGTTCTGCATTCTGTCTCTATCATGAAAACTTCCTCATTTTAGTAAACTGAGGGAGGCCGATGTCAAGAATCAGCAATTTGTGGAAGAAATACAGAATTTGAAGAAAGAATTGGAAGAAAACCGAGGCAGAACAGAAAAAGGTTAGTGACATCTGCTGCTTGGGACCGTTTTACTATGAACTTTAAATACAGATGTGAACTATTTTTAAAAACAAATCAGTAAAATCGGTATGGCTAGTATTTTCATCTTTCTGCTTTTCCTTTTTCTTTTAAAGGTCTCAAACTTCCAGATTTTCAAGACTCCATTTTTGACTACTTTAACACCTCTCCAATTCCACATGACTTGGGATTTAAAGTAAGTGCTCATTTTATATTGATAAAATTCAAACTCTCAGAGTATGTTATTTGTAATGGTTTGTAAATTTCATTTGAGCTGGGAGGAAAATTTAAATATATCGTGTAAAATAGGACAGAAAAAAAGCTGTGTGGGGGTAGACAGTCTTGCCACATCTACGCAGAATGCTTTTTCTGATCTTTTAAAGCACGTTGTCACAGGTTTTAGACAAAAACCAGATATGCAGAAAAGATGTAAATTTAGTAAGGAAACGCCTGTTAGATACCTAGAAAAAAGTGTACTTGCTGATTTTTGTGACTAGCTGATTCAGTTCACACTCCATTTTTCAAAGCTATGGTTCTTCACAATCTACATTTAGAACTTAATAAAACTACACTAGTTATACACTCTGGCATTGCATTATGCTGATTCTAGGCATCTTTCAAGAACCTTTAAAGCGTTTGGTCTTTTTTTAATGGAATGAAGGTCTTCCTTTAATCAAAATTGGTTATACCCAAATGCAGCAGTCTCTTTGTGAGAGATGGTGTCCTGATTAATATCTTTTCATTTGCAAAAGGGAAATCACTAAGTGTATTTTTCTCATATCTGTTGCACAAAGGGCTCTGTTTCTTACTCGTCTACATCGTCTCTCCTAGCATTTTGGGAAGAAGTAAGTTTCTGTGCGTGCTTTGTCACCCTAACCTGTTACCACTTGCATAATCTGATCCTCTGAGCTAGCTGTGCTTCCTTATTTCATGTTAATCACTTCTGCTGTAGCTTTACGTGAACCTTCCTGTACTTATTCTATTACTATTGCTAATGAATGAAAATTGCTTGTGTTCAAAACATTAAAATAAACAAGTCTTATTTCACAATGACTTCAAGCTGCAGTTACCAAAGTGATTGTATCTGAAAATTAATCGTTATCCTTTGCCCATATTATAATGCAATTCAACAGTCTACTAAACATATAGATTGGCATTTTTGAAAAGGTTTGTGTTTAATTGCAATACCAATTTAGAGAATTAACCATACACAGGAGTTCAAATAAAATTGGACAAATCCTTTGAATTGCTCCTCAGTCATTATACCTAATGCTTTCAATTGGTCTAATCAATTAAATTGTCATGTATCTTAAGCAAAGACTCAAATATTGTCTTACACTGTTATCAAGTAAAGATTAAACTTTTTTTAGTACTTAGTCATCAATTCCTATTTTCTGGTTCCAGTAAGGGCTTTACAGGCACTTATTTGAACTCCTGAGCTTGTAAATACATAACCATTTTGACACTTTGTATGCATATACTTAGTCTGCATCCTAGAGTGTTGGGATTTACAGCTAGGTGATGTGCCGTTCACTCTTTCCTGTCTCAAATATTGTTTTAATGTACTGTTTCAATGATTCTTGTTTTGCTGCCTACCCTTTTCAAACTTGATGTCTTCCATCAAGCCCTGCTTTATAAAGAACAGACATGTAAGAAAATATTTTACCATACCTGACCGCATCCTTTCTTTAATCAGTTGTAGGTAAAGGTTTTAGAATGAATAATGTTACCTCCAGTTAGGAAGATCCCTTAAGATGAATATACTCCATCCTCATGATAACATTCCATAGATGAAAAGGTTTTGTGTGTGTTAGTAAAATATGCCCTCTTATGAATGAGTCTAAAATACAACCTAAAAAGATAAAGAGCCATGGTCCAGTAGCCACACAACAGAGAGCAGAATAACATAGCCACATAATTAGATTGGTTGGGGTGGGGACTCGGGAGGTACTTGTATATAATAACAGAAGAATTAGGAGCAGGAGTAGGCCATTCGGCCCCTCTAGCCTGCTCCGCCATTCAATGAGATCATGGCTGGTCATCTACCTCAACTCCTCTTTCCTGGACTATCCCCATATCCCTTGATTCTCTTAGTAATATATCTGTGGTCCTATACTGCAAAATATAGAACATTTTAAAATATGAATACTAAAAAGTGAATGCATGTGATGGCACACTTGTATACTGGAGCATAAAGAAAGCACTGCTTCAAAACTATTCTGCCTTAAAGTATCTTATCTTATTGTTTCACTTCATTGATATTTCCTTTAACAACATCATAAAATTGGTTTTAGAGTTGAACAAAATTTACAATGAGCATTTTAGCTGTCTTTTCATTAACTTCAAAATTGCAAATTGCCAAGAAACAGCTAAGAATAAGTAGACCGGTTTGCTGTGGATTTAAATTGTGAAATACAATAAAATAAGTTGTTATTAGTGAACTTAAACTTTAGATAGTTATTTCTTATCTAGAGTCTTAACTTCAGTTTGGTAAGTAATGCCTTATTTATTCATGTGTCAGTAAAATAAAGCTACCTCATGAGATTGGTCCAATGGGTAAATGAGTCACATACTATGCCACTAAGCTATTTAAAACTTCAAGGGACTAGGCACCATCCCTGCTCTGCACTGACATGGCTCACAAACAGATTGAAAGTGAAGGTGCCGTAGGGGTTTCAGTGTGCTAAGCTGAGGAGGAGAAAAATCAGTCAGGGTTTCCTGCTCCTGATCACACTTTTTAAAATCTTTTTGTTGGATGTGAGCAACTCTTACAGTTCTATGACCCCTGCCAGTAGTGTGCTTGTGTGAACACCAGATGAATAAAGAAAGATTAAGCTGTTGTAGTTCCTACAAATAGCCCTTTGACACAGGGTTTGGACACAAGAACTACTTGGGTATTGTACCAAAGGGCTGCCTTCATCTGGGATATCATGCTTAGCATCATCAAGAAAGAGAGAGTCAGGGGAAAAGATAATTTAAGAATAAGCTACCTCATCTTTGGTGGCAAGAGTCACTGGCTGTAGCTAGTGTGCTGCAGTTACCTCAAGCTGCCGAGTGCCACAATGTCCATGCAGTTATGCATGTGGTTCTGTATTTACAGTGTTGTTCAAAGTTTTGTAGGAGACTTAAGCCTGTATTATTCTGCCTCTTGCATGGCGAATCAATATGATTGAAAAGTTGCTATGAGTGAGTTGGTCTTGCACTGATATGCAGCTTAGAGTGTTTTCAGTGCATTATGATGCATGTTTGTTTCTGTGCCAGTCTGCCAATTGTAGACAACACAACCCTACACCAGCCCCGATGTTAATAGAGGTAACCAACTGAATTGTGACATTTCGGGAGCTACGATTTCTATATCAAGCATAGATTTGGAACATAAATCCTCATGAAACAAGGCATCAAATAGTTCGAGACTAGAATAGATCACTGCATATACAACAAGTATGATTGTTAAGCTGTTTTGACACTGGTGCTGTACTGATGTTTATTTGGTAAAAAGGGATAAACCAAGTGCTAAAGCAAAGATAATCATAGGCCATATTTGTAAGTTCTAGTTTACCATGAATTACAACTTGCATGTGAGTCCTCACAGTCCTCTGTCTCAAACAGGTTGTATGACAAATGTAGCATAAGTAAATTAAGTGCTCCAGCATACTGAAGAGAGAAAATTTCAGGCAGGTCAAAATGCACTGCTCTGATTTTTTTCCTAGAAACTGGCTTGGCATTGTCAGAAAACTAGGAGCAGCTATTCTGCCTGCACTCAGCCAGGGAATGGTATATGTTGAGAGGGGAACATGCACTCATGAGAAGAGAAGAACGATAACATTGGTTATATTATGTAGATGAGGGAGAGCGGCTTGACAAAATACCAATTTCATTTTAATAAGTACTTTTATAATTGCACAATTTCTACTGTGGGAGCTTGAGTGCATTATGTAAGTCTCTGCTATCTCGCCTATAGAGGAAACTGAAGAGACTTGAGGTAATTTCTCCCACCTGGTTGCTTGTATAATTTGCAAGCAACAAAATTGTTTCATTAGAAGAAGAAAAATTGTATTAAAACTCTTCATTGTGTAGTATTGCTTATTCTATAAGTGAATTTTGATTTGACAGAAGTGGATTATTCAAACTGTAGGTAGAAGTTGAGTAAGTGATATAGTAAAAGTAAAATGATCACACAGGAACATAAATCATGGAGGTGTTCTCTTCACATTGGTTTGAATGCCAGTTCACATTGTATGTTTCAAGACATTTTTGCGAGAGAGGTGGAGCACTAACAAGATAAGACTCGAGACTAGTATAGCATCTTTAGGACCTCCCAAAGCGCTTTACAGCCAATGAAGTACTTCTGAAGTATAGTCACTGTTGTAATGTACGAAATACGGCAGCCAATTTGCCCACAAACAACAATGGGATAATGACCACATAATCTGTTTTTAGTGATGTTGATTGAGGGATAAGTATTGGCCAGGACACTAGCAATAACTCCCTTGCTCTTTGAAATAATGCCATAGGATCTTTTACGCCCTCCTGAGAGAGCAGACTGGTCCTCGGTTTATCATTTCATCTGCAAGGACGGCATTGCCAACAATGTGGCACTCCCTCTCTACTGCACTAGAGGGGGCAATTATTCGGGAGGTCAGCGGGCACGTTTGGTGACGGGTCGAGTGGGAAAAATGTTTTCGACAACGGCTCGGGACCCCACTGTCTACCCACCGCCACGCAGCTTTCACAGATGTCTGATTTGTCAGTGCTGAACTGACCCAACACACAGCAGTGGGGAGGCAATTCAGGTCATAATTACTTTGTTAACAGCCCATTAAGAAGTATTTTGAGCTCACCTTTACATTTAACAAGGTCGCCCACAGGGTCCACACTGCTCAGGGATAACATCCGAGTTGTGTGACCATGGAATTATCTCATTACTTGACAGCTCCAAATATAAAGCTTTCCACCTCACAGCTGTTCACTGTCAAAGCTCAGTAGCTGTTGCTTACTGCAATTGGAAGACAGATTGAGCTTTATGCAGGTTGCAAGTGCTTGGAGTAAACTTTCGATCCAGTGTCACTTCATTGGAAAAACCTCTCTCAACATTGACAGATCGTTTCTGTCATCTCAAATTCAGTTGCCATCTATTTCATCAGCATTAGTGCCCTTGAAACTATCTCATCTTGGTTCTCAGAATCCCACCACGATTAGCCCCAACACCAACAACAACACCAACTTTCTCCGCAATCAATAGATGCTGCACAGGACAGAGGGCATCAGCACCCGACCACATTGCTGCCAGGGATGTCCTCATCATGACAATATTTACTTCACTTGACGCTGTACACCCTGGTTGCTACATGATGTGCCAGGTTGGCACCACCCAACACCATAAAGCAATCCCTACAATGCCCAAGCCATTCCTTTCACACTCATCACCATTGCAGTGGGAACCGTTATGTCTCACTATTCACTGCAACACACTAAGCCACTTCCAAAGATGCGCACAGATCTGTCCAGGAACGCAAAGTGTTGAAAATAAAGGTTTCAATATTTGACACCACATTAACAGAAACTTTATGTTAACATTGCATAAAACACCCAAATGCTTACCCTGGTGTGTTAGTTGATATGATTAGCCGAGGGTGAGTGGGAGGGGTAGCTAGTGAGATGGGGAAGTGATAATGTAGATGGAGAGAGAGAGAGAGAGAGAGAGAGGGCTGGGTGGAGGTGCAAGGTAAGTTGGTATGAGTAAGGATGTGTAGGAGTAGGATAGGGAAGGCAGAGTGTTGGGGATGTGATGAGTAGCACAGTAAGATGAGGTTGAGTGTGGCTTTGCAGTAATGTTTCATCTACTGAGATCCATTGAAAAGTTTGTGCCACTGCAGCCTGATCCTCCTGACGACATCTCTGCTTGTGCCCTTCTGAGCAATGTGTAACCATGCTGTGTTGATTTCCTGGGGAGGTCTCTTCCGCCCATTGGAAGGGAAAAGAACCTCCTTGCATGCTGTGACTCCCTCCATAAGCATATGGAGAGAGTAATGAGAGAGCCTTGGTATAGCCGTGCACCTCTGTGCAGTGCTTGTCAGTGTTTGCAACACCTCAATGCTGTAGAACACCGACAACACAACTGTCAAAATTAATTTGCATATGATCGCTTTAAAGAAACCGGCTGGTGAGTCGTCAAATGACGTTTCAATTGGCCGGTAAATGGCTGGGCGAGCTCAACAAGTCCAATCAACGTAAAATCATTCTACACAGTGGGCTGGAGTCAGCAGTGGGGTCGGGACTTGCCACCGACGTTGCCCGCCACGGACCCATTGAGATAGGGGAAATCACGGCCAGACTGTCTGCCTAGAATTTGTGCTCAAGTACCTGGATTGGGACTCGTACCCACAACCTGCTGACTCAGAAGTGAGAGCCTTTCCAACTGTGCCACGGCTGACACTATTGCCAAAGAGTATAGTGAGTTCTCGGCTGTTTTGGAATGGGAAGTTGCTGAACAGGTATGTTCTAACATAGTGGGAGGGTGGGAAAATTGAAGGAGGAATTGCCTTGGGTTATTCTCAATTCTCCTTGCACTTGAGTTTCACTGCAGGTCACTACCTACCTACCTCAGCCAGGGATGGTGCATGGCATAGAAGGACTTATGAAAGGGAAAGAAGACAAATCTCGGCATCCTTCAATCAAATGCAATTTTCAATGCGTTAGCGTAGCATAATGGCATGTAATTTGCGGTCAGCAGCAAAACAAAGGTGTTTGCCGCTGGCCCCGAAGTAAGCTTCCCACAAAAATCTTGCGATCACTGGCGAGGAGTTCGGCTTTTCCGACATGCAGTTGAAATCAGCGCAAGTTAACGCGAGCTGCTGTGACTTTGACGAGTTATTTAAGCACCCAATCACAATGTAGAATTGTTACAGACCGAGAACCAGGAAGTGAAAACGCTCCTTTGATTCTAACTTTTTAAAAATGCTATAAATAACAAAACAAAGATTGGGGTTCTCACATGGGGAAATGGTCAACCTGATACACCTAATACATCAAGATCTAACTTTTACTGGGGTATTTAACAGCGATATTATCATGGAAAAGCCAAAGTTTTCGTCAGTTTCCCTGATTTCACAGATTACGCTGATTGCCGGGTTGGGGGGGGAGCGGAGCGGGAGAAACAGCGCAGCCAGTGTCGGAGCAGTGAATTGACGGTGCACTAAATACTGAAGTTGTGGTCAGTTTCAAAGGGGTAGTAGTAGCGAACGCTGTTATTACCCAGTGCAAATTCCAGGCCATTATTGTTTCTGAAATACATTATTTCCAACCAAATGTTTGTTCTCCCCAAATTGTATTGTTAGATATTTTGGGGATCAGCTATATTTTGGTGCCCTCACTGCTGTCTTCGTTTGTCATTGTAGTACCTGTATGAAGTTTTGTCTATTTTTTGTTCTATGGTTTTTTTTAATGAAAATATAAATAATGATTCAGCCTTTTATACGAGGGGATTTTCAAGGTTCTTGGCTGCTCAGGCATTTTATTCATTAATGCATTTTATACACTAAATCTGACATCTTGAGCAATATAATAAAACACTCTGCTTTCACTACAAGACAGCTACTACTTTTCTCACTACTATCCAAAATGAAGCACATGTCTGACAACTAGACATACAGCCGTCAGTTATTCTCAGTGCTTTTTTAAAAAATCCCACACGGAAAACAGACATTTACTACAGTCAATGTCAAAACCATGGCTGCACACACCAAAAATGACATGATCTGGAACAAGGCTATGAAAACTAACTACCAGCTACATTAAAGTAATTGACACACCAGGGAATTACTTCAGGAAAACAGATAATACAGTAGCAACCAACAATTGCAGAACTGTACTGACAAAGATCTATAAAATGGATACTCTTGAATGCTTACTATTGTAACCAAATGAAAGTCAAAAATAAATTTTTAAAAATGAAGTCTATGAAAATCATAAACAAAGAAACCAGTTGTTAATGAAGTGTTGTTGCTGTTTATAATTTGTATGAATCGTTTGGAGGATGGAATATTGTCCCAGAAGCCTGAGTTTGTGGATGACACTAAATAGTGTGTAGTGACCAACTTGCAGTATTCCCCCAAAAAACACATAGGCTTGGTCAATGACCGGTCCAGTGGCAAATGGAATTCAAGACAGAAAGTGTGAGGTTTTGAGACTAAATAACTGAAGTAAGGTTATGGAGTATGTGTTATATATTCACATCCTTGAGGTAACCAAGGAGGAAAGAGATTTGGTGTTTTTTGTGTATATTTTGTTAAAACCATTGGTCTCGTGTTCACAGGTGGTCTCATTTCCTGATCAGTTTATGCAAATGTTCAATTTGTTCTGGCACCAACTCTACTGTAAAATGGGCACAGGAGATTTAAAAAGAAGTAAAGCCAAAAGTATGCACAGTACAAACACTCAACAAAAGACCCCATCAACATACACAAATTATACCATGACAGCTGACCTGAAAAATCTACATTGTACTTGGATAACAAACAAAGCGAATGACCAAGACACAATGTGATTCATAAAGACCAAACAAGATAGGATAACTACTCAAGGTCACGATAAACAACTTAGAAATCCCAGCATACAGGAAACAAATCTTTCAATACGCCATCTGGGACACACAAACTTACCCTAAATCTAAACTATCTCCAATTAAGTCAGGTATTAACAAAAATATAACATGCAACTTCAAAGTGCACCTTACTGTTTATAAGTTAGAGTGGAGAAACATCAACATCCACAAACTAGAAGTTGTGTTGGTTTGGGTAGAGGAGAGAAGAGTCCTCTTGCCAACAAAAAGTAACACAGGAAGCCATTATATTAAAACAAAGTCATGCAAACATCCTTTATGTGCTGCCAAACTCAGCTCATTGCTTCATTAAAGCTACCAGGTTCATAGTCCTCTGAAAATCTGCACACACTGCCATGCATTAACTCTGCAGTTCTCTACTTTCCCTTTTGAGAAAAGTTAGTAAGCTAATTTTATACATCAAGTAGCAATTTTGGAAAGATTTGCCGAATCCCTCCTGTATATTACCATACTATTTCACCTATGTCCAATAATAAAGAAATCTTTAAAATTATTGCCTTACAAAAAATGGAGGACATTTTCAGTTTGGCATTATCCCCACTTAATTTGGGTTCACAAAATAAGTTTTAGTTTAAGCAAATCGAGTCTCCATTGAACTGATACTTGTACTTTATTCACATGAATAGGATAACGTGGAATCATAGAAAAATTCCGACACAGAATGATGTAATTTGGCCCATCGTGTCGGTGCCAGTCGAAAACGTGCTACCCAGCCTTAACCCACCTTCCGTAGCCCTGTAGATGACGGCTCTTTAAGTGCACATCAAAGTACTTTTTAAATGTGATGAGGGTTTCTGCCTCTACCATCCTTTCAGGCAGAGTTCCAGACCTCCTCCACCCTCTGGGTGAGGACATTTTTCCTCATCTCCCCTCTAATCTTTCTACCAACTACTTTAACTCTATGCACCCTGGTTATTGGCACCTCTGCAAAGGGAAATAGGTCCTTCCTATCCACTCTATCTAGGCTCCTCCTAACTTTATGCACCTCAATTAAATCTCCCCTCAACCTCCTCTGTTCCAAGGAAAACAACCCCAGCCTATCCAATCTTTCCTCATGGCTAAAGTTTTCCAATCCTGGAAATATCCTCGTAAATCTCCACTGCACCCTTTCTAGTGTAATCACATCCTCCCTGTAATGTGGTGACCAGAACTGCACACAGTCGTCATCATCATCATCATCATAGGCAGTTCCTCATATCGAGGATAACTTGCTTCCACACCAAAAGGGATGAGTTCACAGGTGTTTCAATGAAGGACCTAATATTCCAGGTCTCGAACTACATGTTGAAGGTGGAAGATGCCTGTGCGTGGATTTTCTTTAACGTGTGGTGGCCGTTGCACAACAGCCACCACACGGGCTTGACAGAGATAGGTCTTGGTCCAGTACCAAGGCTACTGGAGACCAGCTCTGCTGCACGGACCTAGTGCACGCACATATCGCAGTGTGGGCTGGCCCGTGCTGCCCCTGGGCCCTCGCCGCTCCTGCTATTCCTCCCCTCGCTCCAATCAGCGACCCGTGTTATGGTGATGTCCAATCCAGGACTCGAGCTGTGCATAACTAGTGTTGTATACAGTTCTGGCATAACTTCCTTGCTCTTGTATTCTGTGCCTTGGCTAATAAAGAAAAGCATTACATATGCCTTTTTAACAACCTTATCGACCTGTCCTGCTACCTTTAAGGATCTTTGGACTTATATCCAAGGTCCATCTGTTCCTCCACACCTCTCAGTATTCTCCCATTTAATGTGTATTCCCTTGCCTTGTTGCCCCATCCCAAATGCATTACCTCACACTTTTCTGGATCGAATTCCATTTGCCACTTCTCTGCCCAACTGACCAGTTTATTGATATCTAGAGCTTTCCTCCTTACTGTCAACCACAAGGCCAATTTTTATATCATCTGCAAATTTCTTTATCATGCCCCCTATATACAAGTCTAAATCATTAACATGCCACAGTGATATTATTAACCCTTAGTGATATTATTTTGCATCCAAAGCCTACCATTTTCTCTTGTTTGATTTGAAAGGTGGCACATGCAACACTGTCAGACCATTGCATTCAGATGAAAACCGATAGATTTATTGACAAATTACACAGAAACAAGATAACCAGGGGTTAAAATACTTTATTTTTTGGAAATTATTTTTTTAACTTTTCAATCAGTCTTTTGGATAAAGTTTATAATAGATTTTAACAGCGCAAAGCCACACGTGGCAATGTCATATGCTATGGAATCCAAGGGTCAGTTGCAGAAATTAAATTAAAGATACTGAAAGACATCTTGAGTATGAGTGTATTAGAGTATGCAGTTGTATTTGCTTGAAAAAAAATCTGAATTCAAACTAAGCAATTGAAATTGAATAGCTTTTTTTGTATAGTTTCAATTCAAATTAACTCAAGAGTTAGTTTGAATTAAGCAACTTCAAATTAAGAGTGGTCTGCACAACCATAAGGCCTCTGATTAAAAAGCTGTAAATCAATCACAATTAAGCTGGCACATGTTTGAATTACATGTTGCAGTGTCAGCTGTGGCTTGGTGGTAGCACTTTTGCCTCTGAGTCAGAGGTTGTGGTTTCAAGTCCCACTCCAGAAACTTGAGCACATAATCTAGGCTGACACTTCAGTGCAGTGCTGAGGCAGTGCTACACTGTTGGAAATACAGGGCTAGAATTTCCAGTGTTTACCGCCCGGTTTCTCGGCGGTATTGACCGTTTTGGGTGAGAACCGGGTCAACGAGAAATTTCCCAGCTGAGTTATGCCGGCGGTTTTGAAGTACCGCTGGGGAGCGGACCGCCGGCGTGCACCATCCACAGATCGCCATGGCGCGATGTTTGGCTCAGCGGTGACCCGTAGGTAAGTATTTTTTTTAAAACGCCCACGAGAATCAGCGGAGCTGGGCGGTAGGTGAGTAGCCCTGCAAGAAAAAGGTAATTGTTTGTTTTTACTAATTATTTTTAAATTCTCTTGTAGTGATTTAAGTTCTGAGAAGAGTCATGAAAATGTTTTTGATTTTTTGAAAAAATATTTTGCTTTTCTCCTAGGCCCAGCTCGCAGCCTCGGTGTAAATGTTTTGTAAATTTATTAATTATCGCCCATTTTCTTTAAGAACTGCTCAGTTGACTCAAAATGTCACTTTTTCACTGAGAATCTGGGTGCAACGCCCATTTTCTTTTTTTGCTGGGTGGATTTTTTTATTTTTGGGGGGGAATTTTTCGCCAGCGTAAATCTGGGGAATCTTAGTGGTCTTTTGGGCAGCAATCTGGCGCTGGCAGATTGTTAGGAAATTCTAGCCCACAGTCTTTCAGATGAGATGTTAAACCATGTCTTCTCTGTCTGGATGTAAAAATATCCACGAAGTAGTGCTGGGGAGCTTCTCCTGCATTCCTGGTCAACATATATGCCTCAACCAATATCTAAAACAGATGATCTGCTTATTTATTTCATTTCTGTGTGTAAATTGTCTGCTGCATTTGCCACATTACAACACAGCTAAAGTACTTCATTGGTTTGGGATGTCCTGAGGTTGTGAAAGATGCTATGTAAGTGTAAGTCTCTTTCTAATGAGCAAGGCAGTTATTAGCCAGTACCTGCTAATGCTTTATGCAATGCCTAATTTGAATGTTTCTGAGAACAATGCCCCATTGATGGTTCAGCTATTTAGGGTGTAATACATTTGTCCACATTCTTTGGCACTTACCAGCAATTAAAGCCATTCTTGTGTCTGATTGGCATGGTTTGAAATCTACAAATAAAAGGTGCAATAATTTGATTAGCATCGAGACCCAAACTTCTGCATCCTGGCTGATCTATGGATCGAAGAACATTCCAATATCTTGTAAACAGTTGGTCTGCAACTTCCATTTGAAATTTAGTCAGGAAAAGTAGCTTCCATTTTAAAACTCTAGTTATTTCTTGAACACCCTGTGTACCTTTAGTCACAAAAACACAGAAGTCTTCATAATTGTAATACATTGCATTTACAACAATATCAGAAATGTAATAATTGCAAAAAGAATGTAAGGATACAATATTTTATAACTTTTTTGTAACATTTTGTAAAGATTTGATCCTTTTACAGAACAAAATAAATTGTCTTTTTTTTCCAATTAAAGCATTAATTTGATAGAGATTCTTTAGCATTGTGTTTAAAATTGTTTGTTATTTCTACAGAGTGGTTCCATTAGCGAGTCTGATATAGGGGGCCTAAAACCAGAAGCATCTTCCAATTCTCCATCACCATCAATTTCTAGTAATGTGGAACGGAGGGATGTAAGTACTGTAAGATCTGTCGCACTGATAGAAATCTTTTATGTTAAAGAATTTAGCTTTACAAATGCTGTTAAGCCACTATATGAAGTATAATATTCTCACAAAAAAATTGATTTCTTCTTCCTTTCCCAACTCAATTTGTGCTGAGCCTTATTGGGTCCAGATTCAGCTATTTTTCATCTATGAACGTAGATCAGCAGACTGTTTTACCATGGAGGGAATTGCAGCCAAACTTCTTCATCTTCCTGCCTAACATCTGCATAAACACAATTTTTACATCAAAGGTGACGAGGTAGTAAACAGGAGCTGGTATTATTTACTCTTCCCTAGCCCAGTGGCATTGAGACGAGTTGTGGTACCCCAACTGCCACTTGGCTAACTTAGCACAGATTGGGAATCAAACCGGGACCTCCTGGTCTCTTTAGTATAGTGTTGCACCAGGCAATGCTTTTTGCCCACTAAGACATCGAGGACATTATTGTAGATTGGGAGGGGGGCGGTTTGGTATGATGCGGTCTGCACTTTTGGTGTCGACCTGTTTTTTTTTCTTCTTCCACCAGACTTGCGGGCCGTTGGAGCCTGCTCATCCTTGTCCGTTCTTGAAGTAATGAGATATAATCATAAAGCATGATTGTAAACTTGTCCTGCTGTAATTACACTCCCTCGGTCGTGGTGCTGCAGTACCTCCACTGGCAGGCAGGTGTAATTACAGCATGGCAAGTTTATAAAGGCAGTTTCCATCATAATTATGGACATCAGAATTTATGATGGAAAAAATTGACTGTTTGCAAACAGATGTAAGATTTTTAATATATTAATAGATGTTCAATAAATATATTGATATTGGATGTTTTCATGTATAAAATGTTACAAAGACTTAGCTTTATAAGATGTGATAGTTTATGTCTGTTGTCTGATGCAAGAGGATCTCTGTAAACCAAGAAGCAGGATGAGATCTCAGTACAAGAGTGGTAACTTCTACAGTAATTACAGGAGTCTGGTACTGAATTGCCAGTTGAGCTTTTTGGCATAGAATGTGTTGATTTTGTCACCAGAAGGCTTAAGTAACATCATGTAGCAGAGGTGGCATAGGTTTAGTTAAAGAACACATTCAGTTTTTAATTTGTTACATTAAAATCTCAGACAGTATTTGCTACATTATAAATAATTGCTGAATATTTTGTGACCTGAAACAACAATGTAGTTGGTTGGATTTTTTTTTAGGGGTATTGGCCCTCTAGTGGTGTGAGGATTAAACATCCTATCAGTCTGGTACTGTGTATCAGTATACCAATATCAGTCTTCCTCGCTGCCATGCTCCACCTCATAGTTGATAAGCTCCCCGTTGGAGTGGAGCTAAACTACAGAACCAGTAGGAAGCTGTTCAGCCTTCGCCGTCTCCATGCCAAGTCCAAGACCACTCCAACCTCTGTCGTCGAGCTACAGTACGCGGACGCGCCTGCATCTGTGCACACAGAGGCTGAATTCCAAGACATAGTCGACATATTTACCGAGGCGTATGAAAGCATGGGCCTTACGCTAAACATTAGTAAGACAAAGGTCCTCTACCAGCCTGTCCTCGTCGCACAGCACTGCCCCCCCCAAACATCAAGATCCACGGCGTGGCCCTGGACAACGTGGACCACTTCCCCTATCTCGGGAGCCTCCTATCAACAAGAGCAGGCATTGATGATGAGATCCAACGCCGCCTCCAGTGCGCCAGTGCAGCCTTCGGCTGCCTGAGGAAAAGAGTGTTTGAAGATCAGTATCTCAAAACTGTCACCAAGCTCATGGTCTACAAGGCCGTAGTAATACCCGCCCTCCTGTATGGCTCAGAGATGTGGACCATGTGCAGTAGACACGTCAAGTCGCTGGAGACGTCTCTTCCAGATCCTGCAAATCCCCTGGGAAGACAGATGCACAAACATTAGCGTCCTCGTCCAGGCCAACATCCCCAGCATTGAAGCACTGACCACACTTGATCAGCTCTGCTGGGCAGGCCACATAGTCCGCATGCCAGACACGAGACTCCCAAAGCAAGTGCTCCACTCTGAATTCGTCCACGGCAAACGAGCCAACGGCGGGCAGAGAAAACGTTATAAGGACACCCTCAAAGCCTCCTTGATAAAGTGCAACATCCCCACTGACACCTGGGAGTCCTTGGCCATAGACCGCCCTAAGTGAAGGAAGTGCATTCGGGAGGGCGCTGAGCTCCTCGAGTATTGTTGCCGAGAGCAAGCAGAAATCAAGCGCAGGCAGCGGAAGAAGCGTGTGGCAAACCAGGTTCCCTGCTCACCCTTTCCCTCAATGACTATCTGTCCGACCTGTGACAGAGACTGTGGTTCTCTTTTTGGACTGTACAGCCACCTAAGAACTCATGCTAAGAGTGGAAGCAAGTCTTCCTCGATTCCAAGGGACTGCCTGACCAATATAGTACACCAATCAGTATATCAAAAATAGTGTCCAAAGCTGCCTGAACTGACTGTAATATAATTTTATTGTAATAAATTTGACTAGTAAAAATGTTGTAACCAACAGAAAGGTTAACATCATTCCATCACTAGTGTTGAAATCATGAGCATGGGTTTATGACAACTTAATATTTGCTT
The DNA here is from genome assembly GCF_044704955.1 of Pristiophorus japonicus. NCBI lineage: Eukaryota > Metazoa > Chordata > Chondrichthyes > Pristiophoridae > Pristiophorus > Pristiophorus japonicus. Next base: position 254,009,450 of record NC_091980.1, read on the forward strand.
TTATTGCAAATTTCAGGAGCCAATAACACCCCAGCAAACTGTTCCTGCTGCGACATCTCCTATATTTGTACAGCCTACTCCTTTGCCTAAGGTAATTTTTTTTAATGTACTTTATGCAGTTCTCAAGAATAGGCATTAATCTAGAAGTCAGCAAGCCTCATCTGCATTTGTTCATTGATAAGACTGAAGCCAAGTTTTGCTTATTTCAGAATAATTTCTGTAAAATGTTTGTAACAAAAATAAAAGTGCATAATGAAATTCAGTTTGCACCGAAAACCTGAAAATTGAACACTCAATCCTATTCAATAGAGATGCAAACTATTTTTTATTTTTAAAAAAACCCAGCTATGTCAGTTTATGATGTCCAATTTGGTACCTTTCTCTTTAATTCCTCAGCCTAAAGCTCATCAGGTCAGTATCAGAAATTTCTCGAGCCCTACACAGTGTAGCCATTGTACATCTCTAATGGTGGGTTTAGTACGACAGGGATATGCCTGCGATGGTGAGTGATACATTAGCATTATTTCTTCTAATGCTTTTGACATTCTTGAGATTTAATGTTGGATATATAGTATAAAATATGTAAATTTAACTTGTGAAACTAATTCTGCACCTATATTTTTTTTGTTTCAACAAAATGGTGATGATATAGTTGTGATAAATTGTGCAGTCATTAGACAGTATCTAAATTTCTGTTCAGTATGCTCAATATTACTAATGCAATAAAATCTAATGTGCTTTTTATTATATATCTCCCCCACTATAATTTTTCTTGTCCCATAGTATGCTCATTTATATGCCACATCTTATGCAAGGACAGTGCCCCTCAAGTATGCCCTATTCCATCTGAGCAGGCAAAGAGGCCACTTGGAATAGATGTTCAGAGGGGGATAGGAACAGCTTACAAAGGCTATGTAAAGGTATGGAAAAAAAACTCTTGGGATAAGATGTTGAATTTATGGCAAATGTTACACATTGCTACACATGCACATTCACTGTATATATTAATTATTAGAACATTGGTAGGATTAACACTTGGCTGAAAGAGCTAGGGTTTATAGATAGACAGGTATTGCACTGACAACACAATTGTCACTTGGGAAAATGGTCCATATTAATTTACTCCATTTTGAATACTATAGTGCTGCTTGCTCCCAGTAGTTCACACACAAAACACAAACATGGGGAGAGATTGTCCAACCAGATCATTACAGTTCTCCATCATCTACCCGAGTATCGGTTGTGACAGATAAACTAACCTTGACCCCCAATGTTCAAATAGCCTTCCAATCCTCACTGTAGATGTTCAGGTTAGATGCGCTATTGAAGCGGTTTTGGGAGTTTTCATTCTTAAGCGATAATATTGTGTATTTTTACCAAATTTGTAAGTAATAAATTTTGAAAGGGATGGTTGTCTGAATCTAAATAGTGGAGTAGAAAGATAACAAAGATCTGCAAAATGGATTTGGAAAATACAATTGACCATGTAAAAGTTCAAAATAAAATTGAGAAAAGGGCTCTGCAAAACTTTTATTGAAATTTCATGATCATTCAACAATCTTTAATTTTATTTATTTATTTCCTTTATTGGTATACTTAAGGTTCCTAAGCCCACAGGGGTGAAAAAAGGGTGGCAAAGAGCATATGCAGTGGTCTGTGATTGTAAGCTGTTTCTGTACGATGTAGCTGAAGGCAAATCTATGCAGCCTGGAGTTGTTGCTAGCCTGGTGCTGGATTTGAGGTAAGTTTTCAGATTTAGAAATAGTAAAATATTAATGGATGAAATGTAGATTATTAATATGTTGACTCTTAGGGCCCAAGTTTCCACAGGATAAAAAACGGGCGCCCCTCCGAGCTGGGTGCCCGTTTTTCACGCCTAAAACGGTGCCAGAAAAAAAACGCGCTATTCTCAAGCACTTTGCAGCTCCTTGTCTGTTTGGCGCGGGGGGCGGGGCCTACACTCACGTCGATTTTGTAAGTGGGAGGGGGCGGGTACTATTTAAATTAGTTTTTTTCCTGCCGGCAATGCTGCGCGTGCACGTTGGAGCGTTCGCGCATGCTCAGTGTGGAAAAAACATTGGCACTCGGCCATTTTTGTAGTTCTTTGTAGCTGTTTAATTTTTGAAAATTTTTTAATAAAACCACATTGCCATCAGCACTAAGGCTTCCCTTCTCACTGTCTCCTTCCCCTCCCTCCCCTCCGCGGCAACAAGCCGCTGTCTCCTTCCCCTCCCTCCCCTCCGTGGCAACAAGCCGCTGTCTCCTTCCCCTCCCTCCGCGGCAACAAGCCGCTGTCTCCTTCCCCTCCCTCCCCTGCGCGGGAACAAGCCGCTGTCTCCTTCCCCTCCCTCCCCTCCGCAGCAACAAGCCGCTGTCTCCTTCCCCTCCCTCCCCTGCGCAGCAACAAACGGCGGTTTCCTTCGAACGATGGCTGAAGCACTTTCACACAGGTAGGAAGATGGTTTATTTAATCTTTTCTTTGCTTATAAATGTTTATTCAGGTTGGATTTATTTGTATAATATTTGTAGAAGTATAAATAAGGATTGATTGTAGAATTTAATGAGTTCCCTTCCCCCCTCCCCCCCCCCCCCCCACCTTGTTCTGGACGCCTAATTTGTAACCTGCGCCTGATTTTTTTAATGTGTAGAACAGGTTTTTTCAGTTCTACAAAAATCTTCACTTGCTCCATTCTAACTTAGTTTGGAGTACGTTTTCACTGTGGAAACTTTGAAATCAGGCGTCAGTGGCCGGACACGCCCCCTTTTGAAGAAAAAATTCTGTTCCAAAGTAGAACTGTTCTACCTGACTAGAACTGCAGAAAAAAAAATGTGGAGAATTACGATTTCTAAGATAGTCCGTTCTCCACCAGTTGCTCCTAAAAATCAGGCGCAAATCATGTGGAAACTTGGGCCCATAAATTCTCCCGCCTTTCCATCCAAAGTAGCAATGGATAAGTTGGATTCCAGTGGTATCCATCCATTGATTTGTGGGTAGTTGCTTGAGAGTTACACAACTTAACCATACTTTTTAATAAAGGTTTTCCTTGACACTTTTAATTGTAATGAATCTAACTATGACTCATTAATTGTAGCTTTCCATAGCTTTATGAATCCTAAACATTACAAATTTCAGATTTGCACCAATATTCTCTTGGGTTCTGCATCATAAGCACTGCTGTAAGCAGAACTTAAAACCTTTACCATCCTCTAACTTTACTACTCAATCTACTCAATATCTAGACATACGATAGTGTGACTTGGATGTCCTGACAATGAAATCCTCATTGTATGAACTGGATACTGAAATCTCACATGACCCCCCCACCGTCCCCCCCTGTGTTTCTCCTGTCTTGTGGAAGGGGAACTGATACTCCAATGAGAAGAGGCCAATTGTAGACAAGCAAACTGATTTATTTTACATGTAATATGTGAACAATAATAACATTTACAGCAAATTTAATTCTATCTCATAACACTTCTCAGAACATAGAAAATGACAAAACACATTACACTATTTCTGTTGGTGAGCTCGTCTCACTTCACTAACTACCAAATCTCTGAAACTAGTCAATGCTTCAATAGAGGTCTCAGCCTCTACCTGACTTTCATTCTGGAATACTGCTGCCGAGACAGAGAGCTAGAGACTTGACCTCTGAACCGCCCCCCCCCCCCCACACAGCTCTCCATGCCTGGGGATCAACCAGTCAAACTGCCATGGAAACCTGCTATAGTCCTCCGAGGTGTGGCCTCTTGGCAGCTGCCTGCCTTCCCCCATGGCGATCACTTTAATGAAGCCATTCCAGCATATTATTTGTGAATGTTTGGTAGAATGTCTTAACCAGTCTGTCTCAAGCTAATGTGGTATGCAGGAATCACCGCTTCTGCAGCCAGTTTGTCTTGATCTACATTCCCAAATGCATGGGTGTTCTGTAGATTTAATCCCTTATGTGCGGAATTCAAATTAATAGAAATATCTTGATATAAAAGGAATTTGGGGTAATTTATGTTAAAATAGTTTTGTCAAATATTTCACCAAATGAATTCCTTCCGAAAAATAATGCTGTTTCTTTGGGGTTTCCACAAATCTTCCACCAAAGTTACTATGGGTGATCGCAAGAACCCCATAATCTTTAATTTAACCGAATCAGAAGCAGTTTTATAAATTTGGGATTATCTTGATATTTTAGAATTAAAAATAATTATGGGGTCATGCAGCTTCCAATGATTATCCATAAAATCTGTTTCTAAACCACACTCCAGCCACCATTTTATTTTTACCATCTACTCTGGTGTCGAAGGAACAAATAATGGCTAACTATACATGGGAGGTTTATTTTTGCAGAGGGTTGGAAAGCTGATAGGGAGAATGTATACCCTTTGTAAAACCTGTGTACTTTTCTCCCCAAGCTTTATTTAATATATTTCAATCAAATCTAAACTATGTTGTGATTAATGCTATTAAACTTTTATTTGCAGAGATGAAGCCTTTTCTGTGAGTTCGGTATTTGCATCTGATGTAATTCATGCCACCCGGAAGGATATTCCTTGCATTTTCAAGGTTAGCATTAATCTCTCAATGAATTTTAATTATGCAGTTTATTGTGGTTCATCCCTGGCATTGTCCACATTGAAGGGTCAAGTTTCGGCCTCCTATTTTTTTGGAACAACTAGTTTAGAATGGAGCATCT